>NC_142940.1:30028668-30169175 GCF_046866305.1 Octopus bimaculoides
TCATTTTGCCCTACATTCTAATGACTGTGCCAACCAACAACAAGGAATAGATATGTGATTTGAGTTTCATCAGCAGAGTTTGTTTCACTTTTCTGTTTCAAAATTGGTGATTATAATGTCTAATAATAATAAACTCCTAATATTGATTTCTAACTTGACATAAGGCTGCATATTTTGGAGTTGGGTCTAATTGATTAAACTGCCTTCAGTGCTTGATTGGTATTTTATCAATTCTTGAAGGATGAAAAGCAAAATTGGCCTTGTTGGGGTTTAAATTCAAAATCTGAAATACTGCATCATTCTGTCAATCTGCCAGTTTTGTTATTTCTTCATCTATTGAAAGTCATTTGGTTTAATTATCTGTGTTGTATAAAATGTGTTGTGATATTTCACTCTCTCTGTGTGCTCTGATTTCAGATTGAGGTCAGCATTGCCTTTCATCTTTTCTAGGTCAATAAAGAAAATATCAGCTGAGTGTTGGTAAAACCATCTCTCTTTCCAGCTCTCACATTCTGGATGTTCCACTGGGTTAAAGAGAACTAAAAGATTGTCTATGCCTACTTTTGATTATATGGACAAACAATAAGCAAAAGAATGGTTACATCCTACTCAATCATCCTTGATTCTAAGTGACAGCCATTGTTTTGACTACAACTTATACTTGCATCAGATATGATGATGGCTGCACCACATATCTTGTTAATTATAGGCTTTATATGGCATTGTGGCCATACATCTTTCAAAGCTAATAAGTTGTTGGGGGTTACACCCTTATTTGTTCTTTAAAATGCACGAAGTGCTAAGAATATAAGTTCAGAATTCTCATCCATAGTTTTTTACAAGAAAAATTTAGGAGTATCACTAAATTTAAACTGGTCCCAGTTCTTGACTGTTCTTTATTTTATTAACTCTAGAAGGTAAAATGACAAAGTTAATCTCAGTAGCATTTCAACACTGAACATTAAGGCCTGGAACTAATTACCAATAATTCTTCCAGTTTAACACTCTTGTTGATTAAAATGGTTGTTCTAATGGTAATTTCATATATAGAACATTATTGAGGTATTTGTACTATTTTTTTTTTACTTCTACTTGTTTCAGTCATTGGACTGCAGCCATGATGGGGCATTGCCTTGAAGAGTTTAGTCAAACAAATCAACCCTAGTGCTTATTATTTTTAAGCCTAGTACTTATTCTCTTGTTCTCTTATGCCAAACCACTAAGTCATAGGGATGTAAAGAAACCAATACCATATTGTCAAGCAGTAGTGGAAGAGAATCACAGACACATAAATAGACTTTATTCATATAAATATATTCTTTTTATTTGTTTCAGTCATTTGATTGCAGCCATGCTGGAGCACCACTTTTACTTGAACGAATCGACCCCAGGACTTATTCTTTGTAAGCCTAGTACTTATTCTAGCGGTCTCTTTTGCTGACTGCTAAGTTATAGGGACATAAAAACACCAACATCGGTTGTCAAGCAATGGTGGGAGGGACAAACACTCACATATACACACACACACAAACACATTATATATATATATATATATATATATGACAGGCTTCTTTCAGTTTCTGCCTACTAAATCCATTCACAAGGCTTTGGTCGGTCTGAAGCTATAGTAGAAAACTCTTGCCCAAGGTGCCATGCAGTGGGACTGAATCCAAAACCATGAGTTGGTAAGCAAGCTACTTACCACACAGCCCCGCCATATTTTTATATGTATGTATATATATGTATGTATATATATATATATATATATATATATATATATATATATATATATATATATATATATATATATATATATATATACATATGTGTGTGTGTGTTATCATAACGGCATGTTGTAAGATGTGAAAGATGAACGAAGAACAGTGATTGAAGTTGTAAAGAAATATTTATTTACTGTTACTTTAATATTTGCCATACTATGACAGGTAGGTTAGTGTAATAGTATAACACAATTCGTAAAGCATGCAAGTTAAGAAAGTTAATTTCAGCCTGTATATGTGTATATACAATAGAGATATAGTAATGTTACAGAGAAAAGATAGTGAATTAGTGAAAGTGAGAGTGGTGGGACGAAACAACTGCTTCGTTGGTGAGTTACCATAGTTGTCCCTTTGTATCTTTTCTGTCAGAGACGGCATTTTGTTCAGCCGGTCAGCCAGACTCAGTTCTCCTTAACTGATTTGGCTTACCGAGTTCTTGTTTTTATAGCTATCCAAAAACACCTAGAAGGATAGACATATTGTTGTGAACAATAGATTTCGTTGGCAGTCTGTTATCTCTGTTCTAGCTTTTGGTGGCTCAGAAAAGGTTAGAAGGGTCAAGTGGCAAAGGCATTATTCTGCTTAGTGGAGGTATCTGGCAAATGTAACTGCTGTCACTCACAGAAAGAACTATTGTTTTACTGTGAGAAAAGTGCTGTTGAGCTGTTAAGTGAAATTAGGCAATCGAGGATCAAATCCATGCTATGCCTGCATGAAGCCACTACATATATATATATATATATATATATATATATATATATATATATATATATATATATAGGGAGAGAGAGAGAGAGAGAGAGAGAGAGTTAAAAAAATAGAGAGATCTAATGGATATAAATTAATTCATTAATTACTCAACATATTGACTTTTAGATCTCTCTGTTTTCTAACTCAATTATAATATCTGATATCCTACAATATCCTATATAATATATTCGTTGAAGGATTATCTCTTCAAAATTTAATATATTAAACCAGTGTATCTTGGATAAATAACCCTATAAGAGGTTTGAGTATCCTCATTGTGACTATATATATATATATATATATATATATGTATATTATGTTATATTTATGTATATAAATATCCTAGGTCCAAACTCCTGTCTGCTTTCTCTGATATATATATATATATATATATATATATATATATATATATATACACAAGGTGTGTGGGGTATTTGAGGACATTTCAATTTTAGTTCATTACACCTTCAAATTATTTTGTGATGCACACGAAATTTCCAGCAACTGTGATAGTTTTAGGAGTGGTGAGTAGTAAAGGTCATATGATACTTCTTGCTTTTTTTCCAAAGGGTCTAACTTAGAATTAATGCTGTTGGATACATTGAGATACTGGAAACTGTTTTCAACCTCTGGACTGATGAAGTAAACAATGGAAAAGCATATGTGTTTCAGCAAGACTCAACCACCTTCTCACAAAGCCCTAGTCACCCAAGAATGTTTCTCAGACAATCTTTACAATTATGTAACACCCAATATGTGGCCTCCAAACTCACCAGATTTGAGCCCCATGGACTACTACATGTGAAGCACTGTTGAAAGGGAGACCAATCGTCATCCTTATAATACCGTAGCTTCACTGAAGGCCACCATTGTCCAGGTGATGTCCAAAATGAATAAAGACTATATAGTGTCGGCATGCCAGCAGTTTCGGTCCTGCATTGAAGCTGTCATCAAAGCCGAAGGCGGTTTCATAGAATAATTTTCTTTAAAAATCATTATCAAGACTAATTGCACAAATGTTTATTCAAATGCATATTTATTTATGCTGAAATATAGTTGTTTTATTATGTACAAAAACTGTCCTCAAATACCCGCCCTATATAGCATTCTTTCGATATGGATATTTTATCTGTCATTCTTTCCAGCTATTTTGATGGCATGTTCGGTAAAATCTGTAAAAAAATTCTGCCGCTGCAGAAGACTGCAGTGCTGGCAAACTAAGGAAACTGAGGACCAGAGGTCCTGTAGACTGTTGAAAAGAGCTGCATGAAACCTATCTAGTGTGAGCTACTGACGCAATACTGCAGAAACCCCACAAAAGAGTGCTATCTATCAGGCACACAATGCTGCATCCACTTCTGCTGCGAGGTTGGCAAATGATAAATATTGGATGATGAAACTTCAGTCTAATGTTCACTGGAAAGCTCTTGCCCATGTTTATTTGAAGCCATCGAGTAGTCTATGGGTATCAAAGGCAGTCCACTATGATCCTGCTGAGGATTACACTATTCATTAAGAGACTATTACAGGGGATATGTCTATAATATGTCCATTTTGCAAGGCCCCTCAAGTAGGTTGGAGAATCCAGTGGCCTATGCTGCTCAAACGGAAAGGTTCGCTTGCCTGACCTACAAAATACTTCTCAGCCTTTCCTCCCTTTACTCCTTGGTCAACACTCTGATTCGTAGCAATTTATACAGAAAATTTGTGCTTATAACTCTGCCTTCCAGATGATAAGTTTCGGTCACAAACCCATTCATGAAGACTCCTATAGGCCAACGTTAAAAATTCAGGGCCAAACCTATCATCGGATAGGCTCTATTCTTCCTGTCAACAACGCTGAATACCGATTCCTTCAAATTTATTTCATGTGAGATACCACTGAGCAAATGGCTCGTTGAGCTCAGGTGGAACCTGGAACAAAGTGAAAAAAATATCACAAAAGCAACTTAAACCGTCCAAAGGATGGGTGCGTTTGCTAGTATATATATTGTTACGAATGGCAGGGTGGAATATATCCTAGTGATTTCACGTTCACACGACGTGAACATCGCTCTCTGGTTTCAAATTTTTTTTTTTAAAACAGGAAATAAAAAGTATTCAACATAGGGAGGGGGTGATATTGAGAAATATCCCTTTGCCATTAGCTAGGTTTGAAACAGTGCTCTGGTTAGTCATGTCAGTGAGATTTCTATTGTCTTGTCAGAAAGCACGGTTTCTTTATAGCTGTAGGTACTTGATCTCTTGACCTTTACGGTCATGGAAAGTTTAAATCAATGACAGAGTAACTCAGTTTCAAAAGTAAACACGCACTTTCTGACTGCATCACCTGATATATACAGATAGCCCTTAAGTTGCGAGGGCACAGCGAGAGAGATCAGCCAACTAGCAGTTTCTATGCAGAGAAGCTAAAGTGCAGAAGAAAACAACAGGCGCGAACAACACGGCCATTACAGAGGTAAATGAAAAAAAACTGTTGTCGTTAAATGTTTTTAAAGACAAAAGAAAGAAAGAAAGAAAGTAAGAAAGAAAGAACTCTCCAAAGAATTGTCTGTTGGTAAATGTTTTAACAGAAAAAGAAAGGAAAAAAAGAGAAGAAAAACTGTCTGTTGTTGTTAAATGTTTTTAAAGAAGAGAGAGAAAAAAGAAGTCTTGTTGTTAAATGTTTTTTCTTAAAAGGAAGATTTTGACTATACGCAACGGTTCTTCACTGATTCTTCTTCTTTTCTGAACGGTTTGATTTGTTAAGCATTTTGCACACGTGGTTTTCTGAGCCAGCAAAACTTTTCCAACGAACTCTTGGACACGTCTTGCAAGTTCATAATTTAACTTTTACACGCCCACATCAAACTCTACCACTTTAATTCTAAATGGCTGGATGACATCGGATTGTTGAAATGGTTATTAACATTAATGATATGGTCGAAAGGGACTACCTTCTGGATGAAATTTGTGTCATAATAAATGATATGGGTTCAACTATCCGATTCCTGGCGTATTTGGGATTAATCCACAATTCCTTGGATTGCTGTAACCAAGCTATGGTCTTGGTAAAGCAGCATCAAGTCTCTGAAGGAAAAATGTGGAAGTGTTCTGTGTACAAATGGTTTCGGAGTATTAGACGGGATTCCTTTTTCTCTAGTTCCCGTCTACCACTAAATCGTCTTGCAGAATTGATGTTGTAAAAACTAACAGCGATGTGGCAAATCTAAGGATTCTCGCTCATCTGAACCACCACAGACCGACAGGCACGAAGAAATTTTCTTTGTCCTGTCAAAAAAATGATAAATTATGTCCAAGAATATAGTCAGGATTCACTTCCATTTCATTGTTTCATTTTCAGCAAGAGTTTGTTGTTCTCTGTCTATTACCTTACCTTTGGAAAGGCGAATTTCTAGTTCTTTCCACTGAGTGAATGCATTCTCATGCGCAGTGCTAGATTCATGTTCTTGTATCTTAGGATTCAACTTCCACCAAGATTTGAAACCATCATCTGAGTAAAACTTTGAGTTTTAACTTGAAAATAGCTTACAAAAACAAAACAAAACATGGCTTCTTTCAGTGGAGAGTATATCATCCAAATTCTCAAAATTTTTTCCTCGTTTTGTAAAGTTCAAAAAACCAGTTTTTTGACAGTCTTCTAGTCTCCCCTTTCAGTTATGTTACCTGTCATGGATGTACAACTTCTTTGAATTCACAGTCAATATTTTGCACAGCCTTCGATCTTTGTTGTACAAGGATTTCCCGAATCCATGATTAAACTTAGCAGGCCACATTCTAATGTCTTTCAAATTAATATTAGAGTTTTGTTCTTCAGTAGCTTGTGGTGGATCAGCATCATCAACTTCATCTATCTTCTTTTCAAGTTGCACTTCATTACCAACATCATCTCCATGACCTTCTACAGTAATACCAGTTTCGCCTGGACAGTCAGAAATTTAATTATGGCACCTTCATTTCTCCTTTCTTCTCCTTCTCTCGTTTCTCTCACTTTTTTTTTTTTCAAAATGCTACACTGCTGTCCTAATTCGCTTCATCTCAAATTAGTGATATCATAAATTTACATGAATAAAATCAAATAGAGTATAGACCAACTTAAAAAATAATCAACTCTCTGGATATCATAGACACACTGTCACACAATATTACTGTATTAACAATATTACACCATATATTACACAATATTAACACACAATACAAGTTTATTGATGATAAGTTTAAATTTTAAGGTAATTTTAATAGCTACTTTACATTATTAAAGTCTATAATATTTATACTGCATTTTTATTAATGATATATTAATACAAATAAATTGTGCTGCCCGGGGTGGATCACCCTCCCATCCCATCTTGGTACGCCAATGTCCGTAGTGACTCAGCGGTGTCAGGTACTACCTAAATCAACATCCTCATGGCAGACTCAGAGTAATGAGGAACCTATCCCCACTATGCCAACTATAAGAGCGACAACAACACACACAACACTACATATCCTCAATACAACGTTCCGGTTACACACAGTACGATAGAATCAGGGTGTACAAAGGAGCGAACACATTCTAAGAGATGATGAAAATGGTATATGCCCATATAGATGGATATGTTGTTGAGCCAGCTAATGTGACTCTACTCAGAAGGCTGTAATATCATTTGACAGGAAACTCGGTATAAAGAATACATAAACAAGGCTGTGACTTTAAGTACTTTTAATGTGGCCACACGTATATACAGAAGCTGAATGATATTATGAAAATGGTCTGATGCTTGGAGGCCATGGTCTTCCGTGCGTTAGCTCCTATTTGCTACTGGCATGTGGTGTGAGAGAGAACCCATTAGGTTACGTCTTCATAGTCTCGTGTCTCGATGCAGAAAGAGAAAGTCCTGAGGGCTCGTACCAGGATCTCACACTCTAACGCCATCTAGTGCCAGTTTGTTTAATCCTGCTCTCAAAGGGTGTAACTGCGCCTACAGAGTCCCCCCCCCCATTAGACCGGAAGTGGTCGATTAAAAGAAGTGTAGGTGGAGTGTGTACTAGGAGGGCACAGAAAACGAACCATGGCAAAAACAGCTGTATAAACAGTTGAAATTGAAAAAATATATATAATGCAAGTATGTACAAGGAAACGTTCAGCAAATAAAGGTGTCCAATCAAATAGAACAAAAGATATATGTACAATGATACAGAAAGAGAGAAAATATGAATGTGGTGTCTATAACAACATGAGTCTATTCTCCGGAACAGTCACTGGCGAAGCAAAGTTAAGCAATGTAAATAGTCTGAGACAGTTTCTTCAGCCAATCTTCTTCTGCCAGAACGTGTCCTAAACTTAGCAGGTCACATTCCAATGTCTTTCAAATTAATATTAGAATTTTGTTCTTCAGTAGCTTGTGGTGGGTCAGCATTTGTGTGGTTGATGTTTTGGTAAGTGGAGGTGGTGCTTATAGGGGTGGGGTGACAGTGTTTGTGGAATGATGGTTGTTTCAGCAAGTGACATAAATGTTTCGGAAAAGGCTTTTTTTTACTCTGTCGATAGAGACAGTCTCTTTTTTCTGTGAATGTCTACAGTGAACAGTTTCGGTGTGCTTCTAAGAATGTGATAGGGTCCAGTGTAGGGAGGTGAGAGCGGTCTTTTGATGGCATCATTTCTTACAAACACGTGAGTCCAGGTAGAAATATCCGAAGGTACTGTCAAAAATGGCTTCAGGAGTTGTGAAGAAAGAAGTTGTACGTAGTCTGTTTGTGAGAGCTATTCTATTGGACGTCTGTCTAATCATTAAAAGATTTATTTAATTATGAACATAGAAAGAAATTATACATTAATCGCAATTTTTGTAAGCAGTTTTTAAAATGTTATTTGCAGAGAGAAAAATTGAAAGATATAGGAAATGGACATGCGCGTGTGTGTGTGTGTGGGGGGGGGGGTGTATGTAAGAGAGAAAGAGGGTAAGAATGAGAGATAGAGTGAGTGAGTGAATTTGTGTGTCATTGATTTGAAAAACAATTTATATTATAGAAATTGATACATACCTGTTGAAGATTAAAATGTATGTAAGGGCTATTGTTTTCGATGCGTGTATAATCATAGAGAAACAGAAAGATATGAAATGTCCGTTTGTGTGTGTATTTTTGGCGGGATTTTTGCATTTAGCAGGAGTTGGTTTGTGTTTTATCTGTCGATCAATGGCCAGACAAGTGAAAAGGAAAGGCGATCTTTTGAAGTGGGTGTCGAATGAAGGGACATGGACAGTTTTATGACTGAACTTCTTTTGAAGTTGTGGTGAGAGGGGAGAATTGATGTGCGTGCGTATGACTGTGTGTGTGTGTGAGTGTGTATGTTTGATGGGGTGTGCACGACAGAGAGAGTAATGTTGATGGTATATGTGTATATGAGAGAGAGAGAGAGATAACTGAAATTTATCATTCAGTTTATATATTTATTAATATGTATATATGTATGAATGGCTTCAGTGACACACACTCACATACACGCAGGTTGTTTTAATCGATTTTCTCTGTAAGTATGGGGGCTAGGAAAAAATAGAAAGCGCGTTCCAATTTATGTACCCGTCTCCACATATGTGCCATTTTTCACGCGAATCCACCCAGCCGTTTGGGCGTGAACCTCAAGACAAGAAAGAATAAAACTGTCGGCCGACTTCAATTTATATTATAGATATATATAGTTGTATGAATGTACATAGGTTTATATGTATGTGCATATGTGTAGATGTATGTGTATTTTAGCGTGTGAGTAGCTATGTGTGTATATATACATGCACATATAAGTATGTGTGTGTGTGTGTATATATATATATATATATATATATATATATAGGATCTAGATTCATATATATATATATATATGGACTTAAACGCAGGTGTTATTTAAATCTTTTTATTTCTGACATATGTTTCGAAGAAAACATTGGTATTATTCCAGTTGGAATAAAATGGTGTAAAATAATGCAATCTTCTCATCAGGGAAAGAAAGAAACCAAACACATCAATAAGACATTTTAACAGAATGTGATGACTGCGTATATGATGAAAGGAAAGCTAGCAAGTTTTTTTAAAAACCGTTTGTAGATACAACGTCAAGGAGGAGAAAGAAAGAAATTAGCAGAAAACTAATATAAAACTAAAAAGATTTAAATAACACCTATGTTTAACCCCATTATTTATCTATATAATTCAAAAACATTTCACCTAAACCTGGAGTTTCTATCTTTATAAGTAGGCTGTTACATCCTTGGTACTTGTGTGAATTTTTGGTATCCTGGTAACTATTGATTTATTTTTTGTTATTTGTAAACACTGAGAAAACACTTATATATATATATGTGTGTGTGTGTGTGTGTGTGTGTGTGTGTGTGTGTGTGTGTGTGTGCGTGCGTGTGTGTAAAATACAAAAGAAAAAAGTATTTGGGTTTAGCTGTTGTCCGTGAAAATAAAGACATATATATGTGTAGATGGATAAACATATATGTGTATATTGTAAGATTATACGTATATATGTGTGTGTATACAAGTTTATGTGATTGTGTGTGCTTGTACATAAGTATAGGTATGTTTGTGGAGGCGCAGTGGCCCAGTGGTTAGGGCAGAGGACTCACGGTCATAGGATTGCGGTTTTGATTCCCAGACCAGGTGTTGTGAGTGTTTATTGAGCGAAAACACCTAAAGCTCCGGCAGGGGATGGTGGAGAATCCTGCTGTACTCTTTCACCACAACTTTCTCTCACTCTTACTTCCTGTTTCTGTTGTGCCTGTAATTCAAAGTGTCAGCCTTGTCACACTGTCACGCTGAATATCCCCGAGAACTACGTTAAGGGTACACATGTCTGTGGAGTGCTCAGCCACTTGCACGTTAATTTCACAAGCAGGCTGTTCCGTTGATCAGATCAACTGGAATCCTCGACATCGTAAGTGACGGAGTGCCAACAACATAGGTATGTTTATATTTGCATGTATATATCTAAGATATTGTATCTATTTACCCATGGACGGTCGTCATGACAAGTATTGATGAAGGGAAAGGTGCATTCGCTTTTGAAGGTGATGATTGCGTGGGTACGGTGCTTGTAGTTTGTTGTGGTGTTTTGGAGAGGAATGTTTGGCTCTGGAGTGAAGGCCTCAGCAAAAGCACATGTCACCTTGTCAGTAGACACTGTTTCTTTTCTACCCTGAATGTCTATGGTGAAGAGTTTGTCTGTTTGTGAAAGGACACGATAGGGCCCTTTATATGGTTGTATGAGAGAACTTCTCACAGAGTCATCCCTAAGGAACACATGAGTCCAAGTAGCAAACAAGCAGTAATATTCCGTCGCAAATTCGGCCAGAAAAAAATGAGCCATAATAAGCTTTACTGAAGACACTATGCCAGGATGCCACAAGGTGTGCAAAGTGCTAAAAACAGTCCGACAATGAGATTCAGGAACGAAAGGACGAGGTGAACCTGTAGAAACATCACATAAAATATCTTGGTCAGCAGTTAACAAAGGTAGGTGGTTGAATTTACAATTTGCAAATTCAACAGACGAAGTGTCCAATGAAGCTAAAGAAGGTTGGTCAGCAGCTAATGCAATCAAGTCAATGGAAGAAGTAGATGACAACAAACAGGCTGGTAGACAATAAACCATCAGCAACCACATTATGGGAGCCGGAGATATGCTGGATATCGCTACAAAATTGAAAGATAAAATCAGGATGCCGTGTCTCTCTAGGCAAGTATTTATCTGACTTTGAATGTAAGGCGAAAGTAAGAGGTTTATGATCTGTAAATATAGTGAAATCTCTTCCCTCGAGAAAATGACACAAGTGTTTGACAGCTAGGTAAATCGCTAACAGTTCTCTGCCAAAAGTGCTATAGCGTGTCTCGACTGGCGAGAATAGAATGCCAAAGGTTGCAGATTTTCTTCATGAGGTTGCTGTAAAACAGCACCAACAGCTGAATCAAATGTATCAACAGCAAGCGAAAGCCTTTCATCAGATTTGGGGTGTGCCAATAACGATACTTTAGCAAGCTCATTTTTGACAGTTTCAAAAATCTCGGTAAGTGACGGTGAAAGGGAAATAACCTTATTCTTTTTCTTGCGGTCCTTCAAGAGATTAGTGAGGAGGACCAATTTTTCCACACAGTATGGGATAAAATATTGGTAAAAATTTACCAATTCCAAGAAACGGTGAAGCTGCTTAAGAGAAGTGGGAGCAAGAAGATTCTGAATAGCTTGTACCTTCTTCGGAATGGGTCAAATACCGTCGTGATCAATGATGTGACCTCAAAATTCCAAAGGTGAAGAGCCAAATACACACTTGGCATAGTTAATTTCCACTTGGTAGTCACTGAGACGCTGGAAAAGTAGCATTAAATGCTGAATATGTTCTTCCTTTGAAGAACTGGCACTGAGTAAGTTATCTATATAAGCATAGGCGAAGTCCAGACCACGAAAGACTTCATCTATAAACCTCTGGAATGTGCTAGCGGCATTCCACAAACCAAAAGAGATGGAAAGAAATTCAAAGGAACCAAAAGGTGTAGTGACAGCAGTTTTTGGTATGTCATCCAGGTTTTTGATGATATGCCCAGGTGAGGTTAAAAATGGCGCATCCATACAAGGTGGAAGAAAAATCCGTCAGGTGCATAATGGGGTATCTATCCGGTAGTGTAATAGCATTTAACTTCTTGTAGTCCTTAACTGGACGAAAACCAGTAGATCCTTTTCGAATTAAATGAAGAGGTGAAGACCAAGGGCTTGTTGAAGGATGAATAAACCCCAGCTGCAGCATGTGGTCGAATTTGGCTTTCGTAGCCTTGTGTTTGTCTGGCAGTAAATGTCGAGGACGAGCAAAAACTGGTAGTATTGATGAACTGCCTCATAGCACTCTACAACGATTACTCACATGGAAATTTAGGTCGATCAGCTCAGGAAAAGAGTTTAAATGTATCTGGCCCATAACAATTGATAATGATTTCATACAAAACTGTTTAATGCAAGACATCAATTTTTTTCAAAATAAAAAAACCAAATAATGTATATACTGAATCCAACAAGATTTACAAACAGTAAAATTGAAGTTTCTCAAAGAAGTACTTTGAAAAAAAAGATTGAAAAAATTGTCAGACTTTGATGACATCCTGGTTAGTTTACTCAAAGAGCAAACTCTTTTCTAAATGCCAAATATCACTTACAACAGGTGGGTTTTCTGATTGGATGAATATACTCAGAACTCTAGAAAATCATTAAGACAACATGGAACATAACAGGGTGATGTTGATCTGGCTAACGTGAGAGTCAATTAAAAAACACTGTGGATCAGCAACTTGAGGAACAGTTGAGAAAAAAACATGCAGTACTATTTTGAAGTACTAAAAAGAGTTGTAGCAGTTATAAAGTTTTTAAGTGAAAGAGGTTTAGCATTTAGAGGTCATGAGGAAAAGTGGGGCTCCCCAAACAATGGAAATTTCATGGGGGGGGGGCATTGGGCTTATTGCATAGTTTGACTCATTTTTACATGAACATTTAGGGAAATGTAAAAATGAAAAAGTAAATATTACTTACCTATCCAAATCTGTGTATGAGGATTTGGTAGAAATCATGGGAAAACATGTGAAAGATGAAGTAGTGAATCAGACCAACAACCTAGACATCAAATACTACTCAATTATTGTTGACTCTACACCTAACATGACACATGTTGACCAGCTGGTAATTGTGGTTCGATACTGTTATAATGGAAAGCCCTGTCAGAGATTCTTAGCATTTTTGCCAATAGAAAAACATTCATCCACAACCTTCAACAAAATAACAATTTCTGGAGGAGCATAAGCTTTCACTTGTATAACAAATAAGACAATTGGAAAGTCCTATAGGATAGCCTACTGAGGACCACAGACTGAATTTGTGGTTGGTGCAAAGTTCCAATCAAATCTGGGGTGATGTGGTGGTGAAACAGTGAAGTAGACAATACCATAAGAATAGAGAAACAGGCATAAAAGAACTGGAAGAGTTTGGTAACAGAGAACTATACCAGGTAGCTAGAAGAGAAGCTAGGTGATAAGTATATTTAACTAAGAGAAAAGCAGAAAGGAAGAGGTTTACCAATGTTCTGTGGTTGAGGATCAGAGAGATGACGTTTTCTGGATTGCGGGACAGTGTATTAGAGAAAATCATGATGTAGGAGAGAAGTGTCTTCAAACTGATGATGTTAAACTTGCACCAAGCGAAAGAGACATGGCAGTTCCACTTCGAAAGGCTGCTTAAATGTGAAGAATGCATAGAAAAAAGTCTTCCTAATATGGACCTGATAGAGGAACTAGCTATCCAAGTTGATAGCAGCATGATAGGTAAAGCAATTAAAGATATGAAGACAGGGAAATCCCCTGGCCCATCAAGAATTACTGCCAAGATGCTTAAAAGATCTGGTGGAGTGGGATACATCCTAGTTACCTGCATGATCAGGTTGTCTGGAAAAGGACCATGCTCAACGACTAGTCCTTCAATCAACCACTACAAAGGAAAAGGAGATACTTTGGACAGAAGTAATTATTGAGGTATCAAATTACTGAACCAGATCATGAAAGTAGCAGAAAGGATCATAGCTCAACTAACTAGGAAGAAAGCTAACTGAGATGAAGTGCAGTTTGCATTATGCCATGGAGAAGCACTACTGATGCTATCTTCCTAGTAAAGCAAATGCAGGAGAAGCATTCAACCAAAAATAAACTGCTGTACCTGGCATTTGTTGACATGGAGAAACGGGGTTACTTGTTTTCTCATTTGGTGCTGCTGCAGAAGTTAGGGTTAAATGAGTGGTGGGGGAGAGCTATCCAAACTATGTACAGGGATGATGTCTGTAAGATGAAAGTCAGCTAAGAGAATAGCAACAAATTTAGTGTGCACCACTAAACTGCTTATCATAGTCCTCCAGGCCTATGGAATTTAAAATTGGTTGCTCATGAGGGCTCTTCTATGTTGATGACCATGTTCTTATAGCTGAATCTATATTAGAATTAAAGAAAAATTTCAGGTGTGGAAGCAAGGCCTGGAATAAAAGGGCCTTAGAGTTAAATCAGCAAATACCAAAATATTAGTAAGCAGAAAAGCAGACAAGTTACTAATCTCTTCGGGGAAACAGTCTTACTCAATATGTAGTAAAGGTATAGGTACAAATTCCAGGTGCATGCTATGGATAAATAGAAGATGCAGTGGAATCACAGGAAAGTTAATAGAAAAAGTAGTCTTTGTGTGTGGCAGATGTGCAGGAACAATAAACACTAAGAATACACAGGAAATAGATTTCTTCCAGTGCTCAGAAAGATCCTTAGCAGTAGTAGATAGTTTCTGTTACTTAGGTGACCAAATTAGCTGTGGATGAGGAAGCTCTGAAAGTGTAGTTGCTAGAATAAGAATCAGCTGGGCAAAGTACAGAGGGCTATTATTTTTGTTGGTAACAAAGGAGCTCTCTTTCTCAGAGTGAGACAAATTGTATGATGCTTGTGTAAGAATAGTTATACTACATGTTAGTGAAATATGGGCTGTGGATACAGAGGGCATGCAAAAGCTTGAAAGAAATGAAGCTAGCATGCTTCACTGGATGTGCAATGTCAGTGTACGTGTATAACAAATTACGAATTGGGTGTAAGAAGCATTAGATATAGTGTGCAAGAGAGAAAACTGTGTTGGTGTGATCATGTGATGTGTACAGATGAGAACAGTTGCATACAGAAGTACTGATTTCTAAAATGTGGAGGGAGCTTATTGAACAGGAGTTACAAAGACATGGGATGAAGTGGTAAAAATGCTCTTAAGATGTTGTGCCTCACAATCTGTCCCTGACAAACCTCTCTTCCACAGCCCATTTTCCTAACACCACCTCCTTCCCTCCATCCAAGTTCACCACTCACTGTATTCTAAAGATATAAAGACAGGGAAATCTCCTGGCCCATCAAGAATTACTGCCAAGATGCTTAAAAGATCTGGTGGAGTGGGATATATCCTAGTTACCTGCATGATCAGGTTGTCTGTCTATCTACCTTCACACACATGCAAACTTACCTGTACATAATGTATCCCGGTTGAATCTCTTCACGACATATCCTCCTAACACCCCTCCATCTAACTGTGTCCACTCACATTACCTCCCCTCCATTGCTCTCTCTCTCCTTTACCAATTTTGTGAACTTACCCACCCACTCAACTTATCCAACCTTTAGTTTTGCTTTATTTAATACACCTGCTTGTAACATCTTCTCCCTCTCTCTCTCTCTCTCTTCAGCTGAGGCAGCCATGGCTCTCCTTTACTGCAAGGCACCTATCTCAGTCCCTCTATTCATATTCTAACCTCTCATCACCTGGCACAAAGCCACCACCCTTGATACTACTCCCCACTCAGTTTAGGGGTGGGTCTTGTCTTGTAAGTTACTTGGTGACCTAACTGCTGCACATGCCATGTAAAAAAGCACCGACACCTGGGAAGAAGGATGTTAAATGATGATGATGAGCCATGTGGAAACTTTATATGGTTACCCATTCTGCTAGAAAAAGAAGTACAGAAAATGAGCGTCAAATTTCATTGTATTGTATAATGTAGTCCTAGATACATATCTGATAATATAAATGAGATGGCTATGGTAAGTTCTTTTTAACTGTTTCATTGCTCTTGAACTTTTTAGAACATTTTGGTTCTTTTCTAGTAGAAACAGTAAATTATTGAACTAAATACTTTTCTATTGGTAGCTGATTTGCCACATGTATATATAGTTGATTTATTCAACTATGTACTTTTCTTCACATCACTTTGGTGTTGATCTATTCAGCTATGATAAATTCTCCAAATTCATGGCTTTTTCCAATGTTAGAAATCAGCATTTAGTTGCAATTGATTACATTGTGTGTACAAATCTGTCAAGGTTAGCTCTGTCTTATATCTCTTCTCTAGGGTTGATAAAATAAATCCCAATCACATATTGGGATCTAGTCACTCTCCTATACACCCAAGACAGACATCAGTATTATTATTAATAGGATAATTGCATTGTTGTTACAAATTGTTGTTACTACTGAACTAAATGTTTCACATCAAAGTAAGACAGTAGAACCTGATGTCGTCTGTGATAGCCTGTGTTTACAAGTTGCAAGTACAAAAGATTCATAAAGTGGAATAAATAATTTTTCTGAGAAGAAGAGAAATTTTTGTCATGCCAATAAATAAAAATTTCATTTTGGAAACTTTTTATCTTTAATCATTTTCAAAAAGTTATAATATTCTCATTAATTATTCTTCAGTGTAACCCTTATTCTTGGTAAATAAATAAGTATCAATAATATCGTGTAATAAGTTGAATTAAGTATGACTCTTTCCGACAAAATTTACGCTAAACAGTTTGTGAACAAATGTTGTTATCCTAGAACACCTTTGATTATAAGTTTACTTTGTCAAGTCCAACAAAACAGACTTATAATCAAAGGTATTCTGACCAGTACTGTAACAGTTTTTCATGCATAATTTATTTAGAAGCACATAAACCAATGCATCCATTTTTTTTTATACTTTTGCTAAAGACAGGGGAGTATGACTTTAAATGAATGTGACTGCTATTTCTTGCAGGTTAAGTTACCATATAGAAGTCCTCTCTTATTGATTCCACTTGTTCATGTCATAAAAAAAAAAATTATTGTTTGAACTTTATCCTTGAAATGAATTTTTCTGTATGCTTTTTATCATTTCAATTTTTCCTTGTTCTCTGAATTAGTTTGTATGAACAAATGTGCAAATTCATTAAAAGATTTCAGTCTTATAAAGAAAATTGTATTGTTGAAATAGCTTATAGTCCCTTCCTTGCAACATTTTCTTTGAACTTTTTGCAAAAAGAAAGAATTTAAAAACTTTCTGATATCTGACAATAACTGTTATTTCTTTCAGCATATTTCTACTTTCCTACTTTTTTCAAAAGTCCAATGATTCTCCCATCAGCAGAATGAAGTTTATTCTTTGATGATGAGGCTTAAACATGCCTGGAGTCATGTACTATATTCATTGAAGCTTCAAAATTTTTTCCATCTGCATAATTTTTTATTTTTGTTAGCTTTTTGATATTTTCTGCATTAGAAATGTTATTACTAACTGTTATTAATGAAAAAGGCCTGCAAGGAACTAAGAAAATTGAAATGTGACAACATTGAAGCTAAATACTCAGCTTTGGATGATATGACAGAGTAGAGTTGATTATTTACAATATTTGTGCAATAAAACGACTCGTGCGACCAGGTGAGATTCAAAGTCTAACGGCAGGTGTTAATCTATAAAAGCTTGCAAAAAAAAAGGGGGGGGGGGAATTGACGATTAGCTGACTTGTCCTCTTCAAAGTAGACAAAATATCCAATACGTTGGATTTTTGCTGATCATGATAAATCAATTCAACATAATCATTTTTTTCTGATGAACTTGTATTTTCGGAGGAGGGGGAGTAAAACCAACAAACAAACAAAAAAACACGATAGAATTATTTCCCTTGGACTTGTCTCCCAAGACACACGTGGGGAAGAAACGATAATGATTTAATAATGAGAAAATTAAACAATAAATATATAAAGAAAAGAAAGTTCTGAAAATAATTAGATTTAAGTGTGCTGGTAGTTTTAAGTATTTGGGAGTTTGTTGGCATATCAAAGAAACAATATATATTTATGTATGAGAAAATATCGACATTGGAGCGATGTAACTAAATGCAATCCAGTAGGTTGCCTCAAAACTTTCTAAAGGTGCACCAGTGTTCCTTGGTGCATAACCCTTTATTTTGTTTATTTGTTTACGAATTTTTTTCTTTTTGCACCATTTCTTTTTAGTTTATTTTTGCAAATTGTTTTCTTTCGATGAACAAAATACAATCATTTCCAATAAAGATTTTAGATTCATTGAATAATTCACAAGAAACAATTTTCTTCAAAATAAATTTTTAGAAAGACCCAATATTATTAAAAATGATGAATTGCCGAAAGTTGCAGCATTAAAACATGAAATATAAAATAGTTTTGAACACACACACGATCACACGCGTACGCGAAGTCTGTTCTGTCTAGAGTCAGTTTAATCAACCAATCGAATGCCACCACGTTAGTTGGTGCAGACCACATGATAAAATTACGTGTAAACCGGCAACAGTAAGTGGAAGTGGCTATCATTTTCCATTGTCAATGAGTAAGTAACTTTCTAATAATGATAATTAATTTTATTGAATTATTTTTGAAATCTCCACTACTCAAACATAATATATATTTGCTAATTTCAGTTCACCACTTTGTTGTTATAAGTAATTCTACATAACAGCGTCATTACTTACCGCCCTCCCCCTTTTTATGTTAACTTGAAATCTCGATATTTGAACATGTTACCTGAGGGAATGGCAGGTACCGTTGTTAATTCTCTGCTTGTTATTCAATTCCACTAACTTTTAACATCGCTCCAGTGTTGTCGATATTTTCTCATATACATATATATATATATATATATATATATATATATACTTAATGGATTTTTTTTTTTTATTACACAAACAAAACCACCACAAGGTTTATAAACGAGACAAATTAAAATATTTTATTGAACACACTATGAGGGGTGGTCTACTGATTGTATATCAGGAAAAATATTGAAAACATAACGTGGCGTACATGAGAACTGGCATTTGAAGAGCTAAAATAAAACACTGAGGGGAAAACCATTGAATCTTTAATTAATTGTATGTTTAACAGCTTACCTAATACATATTTTTATAAATGGCAGCACGTAACGTCTCTTTCAGACTGAAGCTTTCTTCTATAAAACAACCCCAGTGTCATTGGAATTATAATAGGCGAAAGATAAGCAAGATAAAATTTCATCAAATTAATTTCTTTTTTTCTCTGAAGTGCACGAGAGACCCATGTGAATGACATGAAATGGAAACTAGGTTGTTCGCCGGTATCTAGCAGTCACTGCTCTCTTGCATATTTAACAAAATGGTCATTTACTACTTTCTCCTCTTTGCTTATTTAGTTATTGTTAACGTTTCCAAAATTCTTAAGTTTGCCCCTTCACCAATTATAGTTCCTTGTTCTATGTAATCATAGAAGCTAACGCACATGTTAGCACAAGAAATGTTTGCTTGGATTTCATTTCCTTACTTCACTTGACAAGGAGTAGTGAATTTGAGTACATTAAAGTCGTTTACTCCTTAAAAAAAAAAAATCGTCGATGAGAATGAACTTACAAAAACGAGGGTGTATCTTTTGTTGCTATAAATAGTGTCCCAAACTCACCGTCTTTAAAAAAAATGGACATGAGATAATGTAGTTCACTGCTTGAAAAGCGACTTGGGGTATAATATATGGCTGGAATACTTTTAATCAAGAACCTTCATATAAACCTTCATACTAGCATGTCAAGACATGCTAGTAATAAAGGTTGTGTGTGTGTATATATATATATTCTTTTTTTTTTGTAGGGGAGTGATGCATTTTATGATGTAGTCTTACATTGATTTGTGTGAAGACTAAACGATGGTCACGACTAGAACACTTGATGATTGGCCTGCTTCAGTCCAGATTAACCTAATCGCTCTGATAAACTGCTACATAATTCATTACCGATTTTACTGTAATAAATAGTTTGTACCTATTTCACTTATGATGCTCCGGTGAAATGAATGAATGTTACATTCTCATATTTCCTTTGTAAATTTGAGGGCTTTGTCCCTCTAAATGAAGAAATCAATAACCCAGTCGCCCGCCCCGATTACTGTTCATGGTTGCAGGCATTTCATTTTACTTCATGTCGCTATTGCATATTATTGAAATTTATGAATGCCACAGCATTCTATTTCTAGCCTTCCACCCTTTTAAATAGCAAACGTTTGTGCTTTTAATTAATAGAAAAAGAACCCATCTAGCAACCCGTTTGCAGCCATTGCATTTTATTTTCGACTCTCGGTTCTTCGTGATAGGCATACTCGCCACATACTCTGCTTATGCTTTTAATATAAAGTTTTGTGCTTTACTTAACGAGAAGAAATAAATATATTAAATAGCGAGATGAATATATATGTGTGTGTACACTCTGGCGCGCGTACGTTCGTTCATTACGTCTAGTATTAATTGTACAAATAAAGCTAAAAAGTAATCGGACGGCTATTTCGTTTCGAAGGTCCTGATACAAATTCCCCTTGTTAACGCAAAAGACAATATAGCGCAATGTTATCAGTATTAGTATTATAACTTACATGGCTGTCCGAGCAGCAACAATTAAACATAACTAAATAAATGTAACATCGGTGTGTATTTCTAACACAGTACAGAGTATTAGGTCTGCTTTGCTTTGGGATGAATGGTTCTGCTCAATGCCCATAGCCTACGATTAGTCTTCGCGACCCAGTTTCGATTTCTAGTTGTAATTTTCTTAATATATAATTCCATTAAGAGAAAATGCATGAGCCCCACACAATCTCATTTGAAATTTCTGCCTTCTCATTCCCATTAAAAAAATCATAATTAAGGATCTTGTTCACGTAAGTGATAAATCGTTATTTTTCATCGCATGTTTTGACTCCCCCCTCCCTTTTGTAGTAAGCCAGCTGAAATTTTCCCGTTGAACCAATGATGGCTCCAACTGCTATAAACAGCTATCCATAAACTACTACTTCACATCTTATTTGCTTGAAAAAGGTATTGGATAGTGTAAACTGTAAAAGACGGGATTGTCACGATTGGAATGCCTTTGATAATAGGTTTGTTTGTTCGACCCCGGACAAAGCAACGATTACCGTCAGGAATATTATGGCTGAGGAAATGATTCCCCCCAAAAGACAAAATTGTTTTACCATCCGGTCTAGATAAATTATTTCTAGATTGTTCGTCCTCCGATTGTTTTTCTTTTTTCTCCTTCTTTTACAAAAAGGGGAAATGAAAAAAAAAGTTTTTTTTGATGAATAAAACTGTTTTAGAATCAGTTTTAATTTTTGCTCAAAAGAAAAGATTCTAAATTTCGAGTTGTCGTAAATTAATAGTTTGAACTTTCATCGAACAGGTTATTGAGTGACAAATCGATGAACAAAACTGGTTCCATTATTAAATACGATGTTAATAATGGACTCTCATTCAGTATTATATGTAGATCTATTTCCGTCTTTTTTTTTTCGTTTTAACTCCCCAATTTCTACTCGTCTCTATCGCTAACATGCAACATGCTTTTCATGTTTCTTTGTGCATAAATGTTTGCCCAATAATTGGACACACGCGCACGCACATAGATACACGTGTGTGTGTGTATATATATAATTATGTGTGTGTTATAAGTTTTTGACATCATGCTTCTTTGTGCCTGCTTAGTTCTTTTTATAATGGATGTGCAGATATTTCTAAGATTTAATTTAGGTAACAAAAATTGAAATCAATGTTTCTTTATATATTATCATTTGTTTGAGTTGCATTTTGTCTTGACATCAGTTCGTTTGCAATCCTTCATGAAATCATGTCTGGCCGAGGGGAAATATTAACTTTTTGGAAATAGGAAGGACATCAGGTTGTAGAAAATCTACCTCTACAAATTCCATCCAAGAAGTGAGCATTAAACAATGATGAAAATTGACTTAATGTGTAAATTTAAAGATCTTTTAAACATCCCCATTATAAGTATTTGTTAATAAGCAGCTCTAGTACAACTACCCATTGTTTGACTACCTGTTACTTGGTTTTATATGTTGCACCTACACTTGTTTTGGTTACCTTAGTAGTTAGTTGATGAATCCTCAATGTTAGGTTTAAATGTAGCATGGATTTATGGGTGTGGTACTTGTATTTGACATAGGAGCTAGACAGAAATGATTAACATAAAATTACACCAATGCACACACATTTAGTAGGCTTGAAAATGGATGAATCTAATTAACTTTAAGTTACTTTTAAGATGTGCTGTAATGGAATGTATTAAATGCTCTGTAATCTCTCTCTCTCTCCCTTATATGTTTGTGCAGACACACGCACACATATGTATATGGTCCATGCAGATACGAAAAATTCCTTATAAAAAGTGATTAAATCAAAATAGTGTTATCAGTGTATCATGTGTGTGCGTGGCAGATGGATAGAGGGGAATGGAGGAAGTGGGAATGGTAGGTATCAAGAAGATGAGTTGTGGAATAAAGATCCATCAGGGACAGATTGTGTGAGGGGCATGGATGTAAATATTTTTGCACAGTAAATCATTAATTGCCTTGGTCCTTTGGTGTTGGGAAGGGCATCCAGCTGTAGCAACCAAACCACATCAGATTGGAACCTGGTGCAGTTCTTCTGCTTGCCAGCTCTGGTCAAACCATCCAACCCATGCCAGCATGGAAAACAGATGATGATGATCACACACACACAAGTGGATTTGGTCAATGGAAACTGAAAGAACCCCGTTTGTGTTATTTATTTACGACCCACAAGGGGCTACACACAGAGGGGACAGACAAACGGATTAAGTCGATTATATCGACCCCAGTGCGTAACTGGTACTTATTTAATCGACCCCGAAAGGATGAAAGGCAAAGTCGACCTCGGCGGAATTTGAACTCAGAACGTAGCAGCAGACGAAATACCGCTAAGCATTTCGCCCGCCGTGCTAACGTTTCTGCCAGCTCGCCGCCTATTTGTGTGTGTATTTATATGTTTATATCTATATGTATGTCTGTGTTTGTCCCCCACTACCATTTGACAACTGGTGTTGGTGTGTTTATGTGCCCGTTACTTGGTAGTTCAGCAAGAAAGAGTGATATAAGTACTGGGGTTGATTCATTTGACTAAAAATTCTCCAGGGCATTGCCCCAGCATGGCCGCAATCTAATGACTGAAACAAATAAGATAAAAGATATATATAAGTTGGTATGAAAAAGTTCCTGGACTAGTTATGTTTAATAAAAAAATAACTCATAATAAAAAATAAGTTTTAACATCATCATCTTTGAAATAGTCACCTTGTACTGCAATACACTGGTCCCAGCATTCCTGCCATTTTTGGAATCTGGCCTGGAAGTCATTTTCCGTAAGCGAGTTGACCTGTGATTTGCCTTGATCTTGACAATGATGTTAAAATGGTAACCTTTGAGCTGCATTTTCATCTTGGGGAAGAGATGGCAGTCCACAGGTACTAAATCTGGTAAATTGGGTGTGTGCGGAGGCAATACCATGTTTTTGGCAAGAAACTGAGTGAGGAGAGCTCAGTGACAGGTTGCATTGTTGTGAAGAATCCAATTCTTCATGCTCCCCAGATCCAGTCACTTTCGTCAAATGTCCTCCCTCAAATGCTTCAAAATGTTGTTGATTGTCCTCCAACTATCCTCATGCACAAGCTGATGAATTTTCTCCACTTTTCCAGGGGTGTTACTCATGACTGGTCTTCCAGATTGCTCATTGTCTTCCAAGGATTTCTGCTTTTGAAACGCCTATTGCCCCATCACTGTAAGCTTATCAAAGCCTGCTCAATGTCTCTTGCAGACTTCCCAAGTTTAAGGCAAAATTTCACGGCTCTTTGTTTCAACATCCTGTCCATGACAAAAATCGCAGACTACAGCATACATGTGATCACAAAAATACAAATTTCACCACTTCAGAAGTAAATACTGTGATGTCACTCAGTACACTGCTTCATGAGGATAGCTGCTAGCTCTCACTGAGCACACAACTGTGTATTACCATCTGTTAACATGCTACAGAACTAGTCTGGGTACTTTTTGATACCACCTCATATTCTCTTTTATTCTTTTATCTTGTTTGTCATTTGACTGCGGCCATGCTGGAGCACTGCCTTTAGTCGAGCAAATCGACCGCAGGACTTATTCTTTGGAAGCCTAGTACTTATTCTATCGGTCTCTTTTGCCGAACTGCTAAGTTCCAGGAAAATAAGCACACCACCATCAGTTGTCAAGTGATGTTGGGAGTGACGAACACAGACACACAAACATATATACACACATACATACATATATATATATATATATATATATATATATATATATATATATATATATATATATATATATGTGCACACACATATATACGACAGGCTTCCTTCAGTTACCATCTACCAAATCTACTCACAAGGCTTTGGTCAGCCCGAGGCTAAAGTAGAAGACACTTGCCCAAAGTGCCACACAATGGGAATGAACCTGGAACTATGTGGTTGGTAAGCAAGCTACTTTATTTCATTTAAAGTTGCCACAAGGGCAGTACATAGAATCGTAGCTGCGGGCTGGACAAAAACATTAATGTGATGAGGATGATAACGACAAAATGAATAAAAAATGGGAGGGGCTCCAGCGCCCACCAACCGATAACCCCTCGAAGTCATGTGTTCAATACAAATCATTATTCAAAAATTTTACAAAAGCTCAAAGTTCTCAATTTCTAATCCTCCTTGTCCGGGCCCCCAAGCAAGTTTCCCGCTGCCTGCAGGAAAGACCGCATTGGCAGGCCCTGAATGATGGAAGCAAAGTCTTCCTTATTGCAGGTCCTCCCAACTTCCATCACCTCCGCAGCCACCTGCAGAGGCCAACTTGGATCGTCTATGCAGACCGAGTCAACTCTCTCGGTCCAAGAGACTATCCAAGCGCTTCTCGACGGGCCCAACAGAGGATAAGGTCCGTCTTCATCTCACAGGGAGGGACCACAGGCCTCTCTGTCAGTGGCACACTTCCCACCGGAGGGGCCTCTGGCTCAGTCGGCGTCACGGTGACGTCTGCCGCCCGTCTCCCATTTTTCTTGCTTTTCTTTCTTTTACTGGTTGCGGGGATCGGGGCCTCCATTGGCACTCCCGAAGGGTCCTCCTCCTCTCCCGCACCTGTGTTTCTCCTGGTGAGCAACAACAGATGCTCACCTTTCTTTTTCTTTTCGTGGAGGCACCCACCTCCACTACTTCCCCCGTCTCCCCCTCCCCTGGGGGGGGGCACTTTTTCTTCTGCTCTAGGGCCTCACCTGGGCCCTGGGGGCAGTTCTTTTTGATGTGGCCTTGTTCCAGGCATATGTGACACTTGGTGCGGCGGGGGGGGGGGGGGAGAGACCCTCAAGGATCACTGGGTACCTGGCCCCGGCCATTATCAAAAATTCAGGGAATATTAGGTCGTCAGCCAACTGGGTCCAAAGGGTCAGAACTGCTTTTGACCCAACCCGATCGGTCGCGGCTTCCACCCTGACACTAAGGAGCTTGGTTCCACTGCTGCCCAGACCTCTACGAATGGTCTGTTCGATCCATTCAGACTGAACTCTGGGCAGCAACCCACAGACCTAAGCCCTCATTATTTTCCTCCCACAGTATGTGGGAAGGAACAAGATTTTCTCCCCTTCCAGACGCTGGCCTGTCACATTGAAAGCCTCTTCAGGGGAGTCGAGCAGCAACCACACCATTGCATGTTTGATTCCCCTGGAAATGTAATTTTTTGCTGGCAAACAACTTGCCAGCTCACTCTCAATCACATCCCTATCAAAGAGGGCAATGGCGTCATGTGACCTAGAATAGGTCCGCAGGGCCACTGCCCTCTTCTCCAGGTGTACCAGTCGCTGCTTGGGTGGGACAATCTCCCACTCCAAGACGGGGTTTTTTTTCAATTCCATGTCCACAAGAAACACAAAACAGTTTTTAAACAGTTCAATAAAATAACACAAAGAAGAGAGAAAAAAATAAATTAAACTGATAAGAAAAAGAAGAAACCAAAATTTGGAAAGAAAGAGAAAAAAATGAATTTTAAAACAGACAGGGAATCCTTGGTAATGCTCCAACCAGGTAAATCTGACAGGACTCTCTTCAATAGCACTCCAGCTAGGCACACTCCGCAAGGTGAAATCCACAAAAGTGCAACTCCTTCCACGCGAAACATGTCCACCAGAATGTTCGAGTTATGGCGGAAAAAAACGCCACACAAAAAGTTTTCAAATAAAATTCTCAGTCCGCCTTTGTGGCGGCTCAAACACATCCACCAACAATGGCAAGTGAGAAACACAACCTTTTGTTTGCTAAAGCGAGCAATAATTTTGAGCTGCCGAGAGCAGGCGAAATTGTCCCAGAGCTGGCCAAAATTTACTGAAAAAATAAAGCAACAATAAATTCCGCCCAGCTCAAAAAAAAACAAATCCACCTACCTCGGCTGACTTCACAATTATTCACTTTTTGGACAGAGCCAAAACACTCGTGCCCACCTCGGTCAACAGCAAGCAAAAACACTAATGCGCATGTGCAGAAGCGAGCTACTTACCACACAGCCACTGCTATGTCTATTGCAGGAGAATTAAACAAAAGCTGGCAAATGACCTACAATATATATATATATATACACTCGTACTTGTTTCAGTCATTTGACTGTGGCCAAGCTGGAGCACCGCCTTTAGTCAAGCAAATTGATCCCAGGACTTATTCTTTGTAAGCCTAGTACTTATTCTATTGGTGTCTTTTGCCGAATCGCTAAGTTACGGGGACGTAAACACACCAGCATTGGTTATCAAGCAATGTTGGGGGGACAAACATATACACACATATATATGATGGGTTTCTTTCAGTTTCTGTCTACCAAATCCACTCACAAGGCTTTGGTCGGCCCAAGGCTATAGTAGAAGACACTTGCCCAAGGTGTCACCTGGTGGGACTGAACCAAGAAATATGTGGTTGGTAAGCAAGCTATTTACCACACAGCCTCACATAATGTGTATATATATATGTGTGTGTGTGTGTGTGTGTGTATATATATATATATATATATATATATATCATCACCATCATTATCATTTAACTTCTGTTTTCCATGCTGGCATGGGGTTGATGGTTTTACCGGAGTGCTGGCTAGACTACACACACATGATTTTCTTCTAGTGCTTCAATTCTGTTTATGTACATATATTTTACTTGATTGCTGACATTTAGCAATAGTTTCTCTCATTATTTTGATATGCTATTATCTGTTATTAATAAAACTATCAGCATTTTTGATGACATGAGTATGCTAGTTTATAATAAAACGGATGTCTTTAATTTTTGTATTGCCTCCTTACCCTAAGCACTAAGTAGAATTCCATTAATTCTTTAGTCTTCAGATTACTCTGTCAAATGTTAGGTTTATTTATTCACATTGTTTTGAATTAATCCTGCATTATTTTGGAGCTTTGAGAAGTCGATGATGTGATTATTTATTTTTCAGAATGACATTGTAGGGTATGTATGAGAGGCCAGATCTGGCAATAAAACAGATAGAATATTTTGGGCTGGATATGACTAGTTTAAAAAGGGTTAAATCATCATCATGTGGTTGAGCTTGCTTGGACATTTTTAACCAGAGGATCCACTGTCTTTGGTGAGTTGATCTACATATCTTGTATTTGGATGACCTGCTCAAGTATGGCCATGCTTTGGGATCCATTGCAGTAGGTCATTTGCCAGCTTTTGTTTAGCTCCCCTGCAATGTCCTGCAAAATGCAAGTTTCTTTCTCTTATGATTGTAGAAACAGGCAGGAGATATTCATGCTGACATTTCTCGGTGGGATGAGTTCTCCAAGATATGTTTAAGACTGATGTAGTAATAATAATGCTTGTCCATCAGGTCCCCAGTTGTAGATATACATGTTAGCTGTGCATACTCAATAAACAGTCTCAGACAAAATTACAGGGTTGCCTTTTGGCAAGTCATAGCACCTGTCAGCCACCTAGCCAGGGTCATGGTGAAATCTTGAAATCCTGAAAAGAGCAGAAATACCAATATCATTGGAATAGAGGGTGGTAATAGGGAATGAAATACAAAAAAAAATCTTTGGATTTCTTCTCACTTTGCAGAGCAAATTACACTTTTGTGAAACTTTGTCTGGGAAACTCAACAGTTTGACTCGCTCTCCAATTGTCTATAGGACCTGCGATCATAGGCAAGAAATTGGTAATCAAAAGACATTTCATGACTTGCATTCCATTAAAACTAGGATATAATGTATTCTCCAGTCAGGTTATTACCTATGGAAGGATTATTAATGAGGTTAGCATATTTTTGAATCACAGCCAAGGATATGCATAGGCTTGAAAGAAATGAAGCCAGTATGCTTTGCTGGATGTGCAATGTCAGTGTGCATGTTCGACAGAGTGTAAGCATCTTGAGAGAAAAGTTAGGCATAAGAGGAACTAGATGTAGTGTGCAGGAGAGGTAACTGCACTGGTATGGTCATGTGATGCGTATGGATGAGGACAGCTGTGTAAAGAAGTGCTGATCTTTAACTGTGGAGAGAACCTGTGGTAGAGGTAGACCCAGGAAGACATGGGACGCAGTGGTGAAGCATGATCTTTGAACCTTGAACCTCACAGAGGCAATGACTAGTGAATGAGACCTTTGATGATGTACTCTGCTTAAGAGGACTAAGCCAAGAACACCCATGCAGGTTGCACATAAGAAAATCAACCTTGAACGTTGGGCCTCACGGAGGCATAGTGGCTGAGTTCTTTTTGAGCGTTGGGACTGGGCCTCACAGAGGCAAAGTAGCTGAGTTCCTTTTGAATGTTGGGCTTCACAGAGGCAAGGTGGCTGAGTTCCTTTCGAGCATTGGGCCCCATGGGGCAAAGTGGCCAAGTTCCTTTCGAGTGTTGGGTCTTACAGAGGCAATGACCAAGACCTTTGGCATTATTTCGTGCTTGAGAAGAAGACCCATCAGGCCGTGCAAAATCGCAGTCATGGTAGATACCGGTGTCATGCAAATGGCACCTGT
The DNA here is from genome assembly GCF_046866305.1 of Octopus bimaculoides. Taxonomy (NCBI): domain Eukaryota; kingdom Metazoa; phylum Mollusca; class Cephalopoda; order Octopoda; family Octopodidae; genus Octopus; species Octopus bimaculoides. Next base: position 30,057,934 of record NC_142940.1, read on the forward strand.
GCCAGTGGCACATAAAGAACACCCATTACACTTTCAGAGTGGTTGGCATTAGGAAGGGCATCCAACTGTAGAAAACCATGCGAAATCAGACTGGAGCCTGGCGCAGCCTTCTAGTGTACCAGCCCAAGTCAAACCATTCAACCTATGCCAGCATAGACAACGGATGTTAAATGATGATGATGAATTATTGTGTTAAAGATGCGTATGGAAAAACAAGGTTACATTTACAAAATAGTTAAAAGTTTGTTTGGAGGGACAATAAGATTTTGAGGAAAATTTAGGGTAATTCTAGTTTGCTTAAACACAGGCCTATTTCAGGTCACCTGGATGAGTTTTCATTGTATGACCCAAAACATCCATTGACTACATTTGTAGATTGTATGTAAAATTTTTAAGGACATGTTTATACTCTTCCAACATTCCAATAGATATTAAATTCAATTAGCCTTTCAAGCTCTGGCTTTCATTTTATGCACAAGCAGCACTCTGTCTTAGTGAAAAATATGAATATACATTGACACATGTTTGAAATGCCATTTGAAGTTAGCTTAATCAGTTTCATGAATATTGACTACAGTCCTCAAGATAAGGGAGAATGTTATACATTCATTGGTGGTGGAGAGGCTTTACATTTTGAGTTTAAATACCACTAAGGTTGACTTTGCTTTTCATTCTTTTGGGGTCAATAAGTACCAGTTGAGCACTTGGTTTGGTATAATCAATTAGCTCCTCACTTTAAAAATTTCAGGTCTTGTGACTATAGTAAAAAGAATTAAGTTTTTGTTTAGAACATAAAATTAACTTGGAATTTTGATGGAAGGTTTTAATTTAGAAATTTAAAACTGAAAATTTGTATCTTAGAACTAGGGATGGTCTAACACAGGTTAAGGGATATTGCTTGTGATCAGGGATTAAGAGATTTCTATTTTTTTAAATGATACTGATAATCACAAGTTCATACATTTACAGAGTAGGAATAGAGGTAACTGGATTGACCCAAGAATAATGAAATGTGAAATCACTCAAAGTGAGTTTTGAACTCAAAATATAGAAAGATGAAACTAAATACAGTGAGATTTAGTTCTGCATTCTTCCATTTTGTAATTTCTTAGTCAACACCTATATTTATATTATGAGATTGTTTTTGCTTGCCCTTATTCTCATTGTCTAGTTTTCTATCAAAAATTTGCCAGCCAGCATGTTGTTAGAGAGACACAAATGAAGAGTTTAGTTTTCAGGTAGTTAAAACAGATCACAGACCCTTTTAATCTCATTTATGAGAGGATCAATAGCTGTACATTGTAACCTTTGTGATCATTTAAAGTTTGGCCAAAGACAGTTTATTGCTGTTGTTGGAGTATTTCTTTCTTGGTAAGTAGACTGACAATCACTATTGGCTTTTCTTACTGTAACTTTTAATTCTATCTTGCAGAGTAATAAAATATAACAGACTAGGTTGCCTAAATGTCTTAGTATTTAGTTTAATTACTTGTCTTTGAATCTTGCTGGTTTCACTGCATTGTCAGACATGCATTACATTATTATTCCCTTTCATGGATCTTTCTAGCGTACTGGTCTGGTATGTCTGGTTGTCATGAAATTAAGCAGATGATGTCTTCCACTGGATTAGAAATCTGTCTACTGTAAACCTTTATGGGTAGAATTGAACTCTGTTTAAGCAATTCTATAGTGCTGTTAGTGTTAAAATGTAGCACTTACAGCAGCTAGTTGATATTGGGCCAATGAAAGTGTCAAGACCAGAAATAGGGAATCTCTGAACTACCACTGAAATTTTGGCTTCATCAAATTTGAAACTGCTTTGCCTTGAGTTTCTGGAAAGGTTTGAGACTTAAGACCAAAACAGTAGTTTATTACACTGCTTTCAACAATCTCTGATGATATTGAAAGCATTATAACTGTCTAATAAAACTAACATTAATTATAATTAATGTTGCTGATTAGTGTTATCATGTATATACATATGAATTTGTAAGATTCCTAATTATCAGCACTGATGCACCTTCAGGTTTTTACTTGAAATTCACTCCTGGTATTAAAGTTCTCCACCCCTGAAAAAAATCATTGATACATAACAGCACTGTTGATTGCCTGGTGTTTTCAACTGACTAAAACATTTGTACTCTCCAGTTCTCTATTATATTGAGTGAGGTTGTAGTTCACATGCTCTAAACTTGGGTGGTAGTAAGAGTTCCACAGCTGTTACAATGATCACATGCTTTTAAGAGAACAAAAGTAAAACATGATTTACTTTAATGCAAAATATTTTATGAGTCTCTCATACACAAATCACACATGAATCTTCTGTTGGCATCAATGATAAAAATTCCAGTTATTCAACAAACTTTCTACTCACTATATTTTTCTGTAGGCACATATAACTTTAGTGTATAATACTCAGACAAAATGTGCCTAACACAGTGTGTGATAGAAATAGATCCTTTGAATTACAATTTATTCAGATTATTTCCATACAGTTCCCATCTGTCCACTTTCACTCAGTAGGGTTGGGTTAACCTCATGCTGTAGTGTTATGCAGTGGAAACAAATCTGGGACCTTGTTATTGTGAAGTGAATTTTTTAACCACTTCACCATGCCTTCATCCATTTCCACACACTTTGCACAGTCACACACACACATACACACGCTCTCTCTTTCTTTCTCTCTCTCTTTCTCTCTCTCTCTCTCTTTCTCTCTCTCTCTCTCTCTTTCTCTCTCTCTCTCTCTCTCTCTCTCTTGTACACATACATAAATTGGGTAGTTAATTCTTAATTGAATCATTTGAATATTGTTACAGCTAAGTAGTCTTAGTTCTAACAACTTAACCATGAATTAAAGTCTGGTCTGAAGCTAACAGGGTAAAGTTCTTTTGTTATAGTAGAAGTGGAACATTCTGAAACCATTTTCTCCTTATGTCCGTTGAATCTTTGACATTCTTCGTATACTTAATGTAATGTTACCTGATTACTGTTTATAAAAGCTGTTTTTTCTATGTAGATGTGCAGGATTGGTTTTAATGTTGCCTGTTAAAAGTGAATTGATGTATAAGTGCCATGTATATATATATATATATATATATATATATATATATATATATAGTTGGGAAAAATTGGGTTGGTGGTGACCTGTTTCAAGAGGTGCAGTTAAGAGGTTTAACTACCATTATTGTTGCCAGTATTTTTTATTGTAATCGATATTGTTTTTCTGTATTGATGTTGGTTATTGTGGTTTTAACTCCAGTTCAGCCCTGATCCAGCAGCCTTATAAACAAAGACATTCCAGCTATGAGCATATTAATTTTATTTAGACATAGAATTTTACATTGCCTCTCTTTTAAAGTTACTAAAGTACAGTTTGAGGGAAATTTGGCTGCTATTTTTAACAAGATTAATAGCCATGTAGAGGCTCTCTTGGCTTGTTTTGATTTTACTGATTTACTATGTAGCAGCTTACTGTGCGTATCATTCTACAATTACAGATGCCTTCCAGTTAATGTTAACAGCACATTTTCATTCAACGTGTTGTCCATTTCTATTACATGTCCAGTGTTGGCCAATACTTGTAATGCTTCTATCTCTGCTTTTTAAGTTTCAATTGTCAATTTTGAGTGGCGCTAATCAACAATAATCATTAACCATTATATAAAGAGACCTTTATGATCAAAACTAGAGAAATGTCTCTGATCAGAACTAGAAAGTGACTCTTGAGAAATAATGATTTAGAATAAGCTGTATCCCTATAAAAAAATTTCATATATGTTGCAGTTATCTGATTCAGTAACAAATTGCTATGAACATTATCATCATGATTTTTGTCTTTGGGTAGCAACTATTATTTGCTTACCCTGAGGAAGTATGAAAAATGGCTAATATTGCCTTCAAACTTTGCTTTTGTTACATTTATTCAAACCTCAAAGAATCCTTTTCAACACATGGCTATGATGCTCCACCACTAAGAGACATGCTCAAGTGGTTACAGTCAAGCAGCTAGCAAGCAAATCTGGTATTGAGCAGAATATTTGCTATAACGCTATTTCTGCTTCAGCAACTCAGCATTGAATCTGTTTGAAATGTAATGGGAAACAGGTCAGTTTCAAAACATTGATGTTCGGGTCACAAAGCAAAGATCAAAAGGAATTGTAGTAATTTCCTTTGAATTTTAGATGGAAGCAAATAGGAAATAACACTTACTGATCAAGGCGGTGCCTCAGCATGGCCACAGTCAAATGACTGAAACAAGTAAAAGATAAAAAAAATAATAATTTTGTTACACAGTGTAATACATAGTTTCAATAAGAAAACTTCTCTTTTGATGTTATGAGTTTGCAATTCAAGATATTTCATTTTGCACCTATTTTTCATGCTGGCATGCATTATGTGAGTCATCACTATCCAACTCCGTTCTTACTTGGAGTTGATTCGTTCCAAGTTGATGGTCTTTTTGTCCTACCTTTTAATGCATGATTACGGGTGGGATCTTGCATTACAGCTTGGCAAAGGTGAGCTCAGTGTGTGGTAGCTATGATTCAATAGAGTTTAGTCATAGTATTCAGTGTATATTTCAACTAACGAATGACAAAATTCTAGAAATATTGTGTCTTTGTTTAAAATGATAGTGTAATTTGTGAAAGATTTGGTTGCTTTTTCTAGCAAGCTGAACAACTGCTTATTTTGCTTACCATGACAAAAACCTGAATTTTAATGTTTCTATTAACTTGCTACTAACAAGATATATACAATAATTATATCAATAATCTAACAGTAATTGATCTTTATTTCAATTATCAGAGAAATGAGAGATGTTGCCATTTGAGTTTATAGGCACAGTAGTTTGAATAAATAGTTGCAGGATGAAAGGTTACAGAAAGGACAAGTGGGGTTGGAGGGGAGGGGTGCCCAGAGAGTAGCGAATAGGCACAACAAAAGTAGTGGCGTGTGCAGTAAGCTTTTGCGGTGGGTCAAATCTTCTACAGTACCACATATCATTAGCCTTTAGTCATTTCCTTTTTCAGATGCAACATCCTGAGATCATTCTTCACCACTTCATTCCCTCCTCCTCCCACTGGTACCATTCACTTTGTGACTACTTGGCATTTTCCCATTTGCATCATATGTAAGCGACATACTAGTGCAGTCGCTTACTACAACTGATTCCACTTATATCTAGTTTGTCCTTGTTTATTTATACTTTGTTGTTCACATACACTAACATGACACGTCCAGCAAAGCATGCTCACTTTGTTTCTTTCAAGTTTTTGCATGTCTTCTTCCCTAAAGTCCCAAATCTTGCTGCTGTGCAGCAGTACATTTTGCATACAAGTATCATACAATCTACCCTTGATTTGAGGAATAAACCCTTGATGTCAGTAAAGATAACTGCCTATACTAGTTATCACACTTTGGCAATGTGTTAGCTAGAATGATAACTGCAAATTAGCCATGGGAGGGAGAATAGCCACTCTCACTGTTAATTTGGTCACGTAAGTAGCAAAAGCTATCAAGCACTTCTAGGGAACCATTTGAAAGATGTATATGTATATAAACTTGTATATACAAATATGTATGTGTGTTGTTTGGAAATCTTAAAGAAGTACATATAATATTTCATGGTTGTTGGTATTTTAGCATAAGGTAAAACAGAAGAATGGTTTGATCTCAGTGTTCAAAGAAAAAAAAAATTGTTACTGAAGAGAATCAGTTTTGAATTTTGTTTGAGGCAAAAGTTCATATAATAAAGGTTTGTACAATTTATAATAATACAGAGTATATCAAGGTTAAGTAATACAAGATTTAGCTGTTAATCTAATACACTGAATATACTTGGGACAAATGTAAACAAATATACTATCATACATTTACATTATGCAAGCCATATCACTTACTACATCTATAATTATGCCAGTGCAGTGCTATTTATGCAAATCAAAATTTTCTTATTTAATGAAGTCAATGTTTTAATTGACTAATATATATAATCACACAAAATAGATTATCAAATGTCCAGGAGATTCCCTAGGGTTAGTCGATAAATTCTGTTACCTGGGTGAAGTAGAATATTGTTGCTAGAATAATAGAATGGAGAAAGTTCCAGGAGTTATTGCTTTTGTTGGTAATGAAAGGGATCTCCCTCAGAGTGAAAGGCAGATTGTGTGATGCTAGTGAGACATGGGGCTTGAATGCAGAGGACATGTGAAGGCTAGAAAGAAATGAAGTTAATATGCTCCAGTGGATGTGCAGCATTAGATTGCATATAAAACAATGTAAATATGTTGATAGAAAAATTGAGTATAGGAGGAATCAGATGTAGTGTGTAAGAGAAAAGGCAATACAGGCATAATCATGTGATGCGCATGGATGACAACAGCTCTATAAAGAAGTGCTAATTCCTGAAGTGAGTGGAACTTGTGGCAAAGAGATGCAGGAAGACATGGGATGAAATAGTGAAGGCAGACCTCAAAATGTTGAACATTATGGTGGAGATGACAATGAGTTGAAGTGATTGGAATTTTGCTGTGCTTAAGAAAGGTCCTAAAAGCATTATAGTTATGTCCATTTACCTACTGGACCCTGTCCATGCACTCAATCTATCCCCATCATGCTTTCGCTTACAATAGTTACATATCTGAGCTACATTTTAGGACTGCCACACCTCATCTTTAACACTGTCTCATCTGCTATCACTCTTAACAGCCTTTCATATATGCTATTGGCACCCACCTCCCACCTTTGTCCTCTACCACTATGTACTTTTGATGTACTTCTGCTGCACCCATTTCTTTCCTCTACATCTCTCTCTCTCTCTCTCTTTCTATCTCTCTCTCTCTCTTTCTCTCTCTCTCTCTCTTTCTCTCTCTCTCTCTCTCTTTCTCTCTCTCTCTCTCTCTCTTTCTCTCTCTCTCTCTCTCTCTCTCTCTCTCTCTCTCATCCCCAATCTCTCACCACTTACATTTTTTACTTTATCTACAGATTTATTATACTGCTGCTCTCTGCCCTTCCTGCATCACCACTTGTTACCTACTTCCTGCATTTACATTAAATGAAATCTGCTGCTTAGCACGTCAGTAAACATTGTGTGAACTCTACTTTCAGTATCTCTTTACATATGTAGATTTAAGATTCTTCTATCCTTTTTCTGGGACAGTTTGTCTTGTGCACATTTACCAATACAAAAGCTATTCATTTAGTTGCTATATCAAATACATACAAATATACAAAATCGATTTAGTGTTGACCATGAAATGTTCTCCATTTTCCATCCTAGCTGGGCTAATTTAATCTTAAGCTTAAATTTAATGCTATTATTAAATGATCCTTTACTGAGCACTTCAGTGTAATAGTAAGCTCTCAACAAGCTGAGTCTGTAATCTTCTTTTTTTTCTTCCACTTCTTTGCTGAAATTATTTCAGTTGGCTTTCCATTCCCTAATCTCATTTTGGAAAACTGTTATATTTTTGTTTTCAATTCATTCAGTATTTATGCTCATGCTTTCATTTCTATTGACTTATTAGGGTACTAAATTCAGTCAGTAATTTTCTACATGGGAATTCCTAGAATGAGATACACTAGTAGCTACCAATAATTATCACAAGTGCTTGATCTGTTACTTTATTCTCAGTATGGATGTTTTTTTTTTCTTTTTTATCCTCTTCATTAAAAGTAATCTATGGGATAATGTCTAAGCTGGTTTGTTATATCAAATCAGCAATACCAGTTGAATACACTAACATTTGTAGCCCTGCTCCTCTATTCAATTGAATAAGGCCAGTTTTTGTTTCTTTGAATGATCCTAATTTGGATCTATTGATTCCTACTTGATGGAATGTAGATTTTTTTTTGTTCATTTTGTAATGTTAAAAGGTTTTATATGTGTATAAGTTTGTGAGTGGATGTTTGTGGTAGTATCTGTAAACAGTTGGGTATTTGTAATGTGCATAATTTTGTGACTGCATCTTCGTGTGGTAGTTAAATTATATTTGGGTCTCTATTTTATTGTGTAGAGATGAAAATAGTCATATTTCATATTGGATTTCCTATCGTCATTTGTAATATGGGGTATTTGAACCCAGCACCCTAACTTAATATGGTGTAGCTGCTTCTTATAGACAACTATGCTGTGCCCATAGTATTGTCTCTAGGTAGATAGGTAGAATGAATGATTGTCACTGAAGTGCCTTTCACATGTGGATAATGTAGTACAGTAGATTGCATATGAATCATCAAAACAATTCCTTTGATGCTGTGGAATGAATAGTGATAAGTCATAGATGTAACACAATCTTTTGTTGATACTTATTAGCATCTAAATACTATTAAAAAGTAAGACAAAAATGAATATAAGCATATATGTGTGTATTTTAAATGACTTATCATGTTACCACAATGTAACTGATTCAGATCAAGTTGTTTATTAACCAAATTTAACTCAAAACTATTAGTCTGAAATATAAAAAGTATGTTCCTTTTAAAAATATACAAGCTATGAATTTACAATCTTCCAATTACTGTAGATAGAGAAAAGATGCTTTTTGTGATGCAAAAAGAGGAAGGGGTGATTAATTTCTGAAGAGTGCAGTATTCTTTGTTTGTCATTGTTTTTATGTACTTTTATCTTGATTTTTGTTTAAGTACAAGCATGGCTGTGAAATACAGTGAAGAATTTAGCTTTACAATCATTTGCATTTTGGGTTTAGTTCCCCACATGGACGTGTGTATTTCTATTACAGTTCCAAACCAACCAAAGCTTTGTGAGTGGATTTGGTTGACAAAATGAAAAAAGACTATCATATATGTACATGTGTACACCTCTTTGTCTTGACTTTGGACAGTAATTATAAAAATCACCATCATACAAATGGTGTTTTTGTTTGCAATCTTCTGGATGTCATCATTATGATTTTATTTAGATTTATGGAAATCTATTCTTTAAAAGGTGTCTAAGTATTTAACTGGGCAGTTACTATTCATATTTGGCATTTACTATTTCATTACCAATAATTCAAGTAGTAGAATGACGGAATTTGTAGAGCATTTGACAAAATGTTTTGTGGTACTTTGGTGCCTTTCATCTTTCTTGATTTGATAAAAGTTAGTATCGGTCATGCAGTAAAATTAATGACCCCCACCTCCTACCCAATCTATGGTTTTGTAACCATTTGTGTGTTTTTATTCTGCTCAATTGTTACATTGACTGCTATTATAACCTAATTCTTCATGTTCCAGGCTATTTTCTTAATTACAATTAATTCTCAGCTATTTTGATGCAGACTTAACATCGAATCGTTCAATTAAACCGACATTTTATAATAGTCATTTTAATAGCAATGCCTCATTGGCTACAAGTTTCCAACAGGTCAGTCACTGGTTCCTTATACCTGACCGTGAATGATGAGGGCGTGTCTGTGCAACTTGGCTAGAACAAATGCCATACATGATATATTTGTTCAAAAGCATTTGTTTATTGGTTTTCTCGCTAATGTTTACCATTAAACATTGCTGAAATATATATGTATGCTCTTTTTTTTTTGCCTTAAGCATTATTTGTAAATCTAATAAAATGTTTATAAGTACTAATTTCAACATCCAGAATTGGCAGAACACATTCACTTTGGTTAGTAATATGGTCACATAGAAAGCAATATTTGTGGGATTCATCTACCATAGTGGAATGTTCTCTTTGCTGTCTTAAGCATACTTGTGTCAGATAGATAGATATAGTCAGAAAGGTAGAAAGACTAACTTGGTTTTGAAGGACAGTGAAAGCAGAGGTCAAGTAGTTAGAAGGGAAGCCAGACATCAAATATACTCAGCTTGGGGTGGAGCAGAAAGGGATAAATTTGCACAAGTTTTGTGATGTGAGAATCAGAGGATTGAAGTGTGCCCTATTGTAAGAATGTGCTTAAGAAAACTAATGTGTCCTATTATCCTGAAGTATATTCAGGATAATAGAGGTTCACTTGCCCTTGTATGGTGTTTGTGTGCAAACAGCAATGCTTCATGATAATCGAACATTTGTGAATACAGAGGACATGCAAAGACTTGAAGGAAATGAGGCTAGCATGCTCTACTGAATATGCGATGTTAGTATGCACATATGACAAAATGCAAATGATGTAGGAGAAAAAATGGGCATAAGGGGCATTGGATGTAGTGTGCAGGAGTGGGGACTGCACTGGTATGGTCATGTGATGCATATGGATGATAACAGCTGTATAAAGATGTTAAATGTGGATGAAACTTGTGGGAGAGGGAGATCCAGGAAGATGTGGGATGATATAATGAAAACTGCCCTTATGATTGGTAGTTCACTCTCCTCGAGAAGATCCATCCATTTCAGCCAGAAATGAGGTCCTAAAATCATTTCATTAATGTCTGTGCTCCTGCAGCCAATCAGTACCTATCAAACCTTCCCTACAACTCATCTTTTATAATACCAATCTCTCCTTCACCTTTTTAACTATGACACTGTTTCCTAAGCTGCTGTAGTATCTGCAATTGAAACCCCCTCTCACCTTTCTTTGTCACTCAAAACAACTATGTGACCTTCATCTCTTTCACCACAAATCCCTCCCTCTCTGCCTCTCTCTTTTCACACTTCACATCAGCTCCATATATCTCCTCTATCTATGGTCTCTCCACCTCCCTGCTTTTTATGTATTGCCACCTATTACCCACCCACTCATTTTCTTTTACCTTATCTCCCAATGAGACTCATTATCCATACCTCCACTCATGTTCAGCATTCACCTTTATTTCCATCTCTAACCATCTGTTACTTTCTTTTCACACTCTTGGGAACCTACCCATCCAGCTATCCAAGCCTTTATTTGCTGTCATTCTTTCACATCTCTGACTTCCACCTTTTACTTATCTGTTGATTACTTTTTTCCTTCATCTTTCTTCCTTGCCACAAGTGATTCTCACAAAAGACAAAGTGAATGGCTGTCCTCACCTTCCCATCATTCTGTTCTATTCTTCCTAGCATTCTGCTCTCTCACTCTTCATTAGGCCTTTATATGAGAGACTGTATTGATCCATCCTCATCACTCTACATGTACCCATCTTCCCTCCATCCTTGTCCCTATCACCATTTGTAATATTTGCAAATAACAAACACTCCCTTTTACCATCACTTCTCATTATTCTGTATTCTGCACCTAGCTTCAGTGATCCTATATTTAAAAGAGTGTATCAAACCATTGTCATCACTCTACCCACTCTCCCATCTCTGCATCATACTATCTGTACCTGATACACACTAAAACCTATTTGTACTGCCACTGTCACTCTCTCTCTCTCCTCTAGACATTTTCCGTTTATCACCCTTTATCTACTCTTGCTTTGTCCATATCTGCAATTGCTCATCATTCTCTATCTGAGTCCACCTCAATATCTTGAGACTTTGATTGATTCTTATTCAAGTTGCAGAGCGATGAACTTGTATCTGGATCCATGTGATTGCAAAGCAAAATTCTTCACCCCACATATTAGCTTTCATTCCATAAGCTTCATGCTTAATAATAAATGAAAGAAAACCCTGTCTCATAATTTTACTTTTTGACACCTGATGTCTGGAGAATAAGATATAACTGTACAATTTGTTCATGATGCTGTCATTTTTCTTTAAATAAGAGAAATGTGTATCAACTTGTAGCAGTGAAATTTGTGAAAGCCTAACATAACTGGACTGAATAAAAAAGAATTTATCATGTGTTTAGATCTTCATAAAGGATTCAGTGAATTCTTTTCAGTGTGTGTGTGTGTGTGTAGGATAAGGGTCATTCAGAATTATAACTCAACTGGCATAAGTGGTTAAGATAACATTGTTAGATTTAAATAATGATTTCTAACATTGGTACAAAGTTACTTATTTTGGTGGAGAATTAATGAAATTTAATCCTGGCAAATTTTGGTATTTTATCCCACCTCCAATGAAAGCAAAGTAGACTTCAGCTAATTTTGACCTCATAAAATAAAGAACTGTGACTAAATAGCTCAATGTTCCACTGAGTCAGTCAGCCTTACTATTCATTAGTTTAAGTATCAAGTCATTTGAGTTGGTTCTAATTTGGAGTGACTCTCCTCTTACACATCTTGCTTGAATGTTCTGTTTGTGGCATGATATCTACTGCTAGCTGTCTTTCCTAATACCAACTACTTTACAGGATGTATTGGATGCATTTTATCATGGTGCCCGCACTAGCAGTTGCCTTGTTCTCTGCAAGACTAAAAAGTTATCTTTACTTAACATAGTCTCTGTTTAAGACAAATATAACTGAATAGAGGAGAGAAAGAGAGAGAGAGAGAGAGTGTGTGTTTGTTATGAGGTAAACCACAATTTGAATGAAAAGATGATAGGAGAGGTAGGAGTAATAAAGGAGACAGTGGTAGCAACATATTCATTGTCAAGGAGATTGAATGTCAAAGTACCATGATAGGATAGCAGTAAAGATCTGTGATGGTAATAGACAAAAATAAAGATGGGCAATAAGTAAATGCTAAATGTTAATGTGAGGTCATATGAAGGAAAGAAATTGATGGTTAACAGTAAAGAATGGTGATGGTAGAGAGTAGTGAATATAGACGGGTCTTATGGTGTTCTTCATTACTTATGGAAGTGAAGAGTAAACAGATAAGGAGTGATAAGAGGATGATAACAGAGGAGATTGAAAATGAATAGATCAAATGACTTAAGCTGGCATGGTATAGCGAGTAGGATAAGAGAATGATACATGAGAGAGTACAACGAAGAGAATAGTGGAGAGGTAATCTGAATATATTGGGTGACTGAGCACAACTAATGTTATCTCAAGCTGAGTAACAGATATGATTTGATGAAATAATTCCAGATAGTTTTGATTATTGTTTTTTTATAAATTAGCTATTAGTGACAGTAGCAGTGTTTGTAATGATCCAGGTTAACCCTGTAGCATTCAGATTATCTTGTAGTGTTGAGGTTTTAATGATGTGACAGTTTACTTTTGAATGACATTCTTGAGTAGGTCGGAGAGGCTGAATCTGGTTAGTTTGAACTTAAAACAGGTAGAATTTTTGAGCCAGATATACTTGGTTTAAATGTTAAAGGGTTTAATTGGATGTGTTTAGATTATTTTTAACTGGTGTTAACATCTTGAGATACCATCGGATAATTTTTTTTGATTTGAAATGTTTTATTTTTAGGAAATTTTCTCATTTCTATTAGCTATTTTCATAAATATTTAACATTTGTTTCTCTTTTCTTTTTCTTCCTACCAGAAACACCAAGTATGTTTTTGAGAAAGAGTTTATTAATATTTCTATTACTTGCACTGTGTACCTCATTTGTGTGTGCAGTTGAAGGTGATAAAGATAATGATTATTTTACTGGAATCAAAGAAGGTGGGGACCTTGATGATGAAGCAGATGATGATATAGAGAAGCATATAGAGGGTGATGTCTCAGAAGAGGAAGAAAAAGTTGAAGAACCACCAGTTGAAAGAGTAAGTATTTATTTGATGCTTTTCATTTTAGATGAGCTTTTTTTTGTTGCTTGATTTGCTGGCATGATTGTACTAGTGAGGCCAGCCTGCCTGCTGCACTCTAATTTACATGAATTAAAGAGAGATCTGTATGCAGTTGCTAGCTGAATATCATGCTACTGCCTTAAAATAGGTATCACTATGAATTTTAGAAAATATTTAAATCTATTTTCTACTGTACTTTTTCTTGGAGCTTAACCATAAACATTTTGAAACCTCATTTATGAAATTTGGATGAATATTTTAGGAAATATGACATTTTGAATGGTCAACGAATTGGTTGAAATCTTTCCTAATTGGTCTAAATTATTAGCCATATTTGTGACGTCACACTTTTGAAACCAAAGTGATAATCATTTTCAAATTACACAAATAAATAGCGTCCATGGAAGAGCAGTTACTTTTTTTTTTTTTTTTTTCTTTTCAGGTTCTTGAAAATGAAACTTTTTTTGGGGCAATTTTTAAAATATTTGTATTAAATCTTATTTTAGTATATAACAAACAGTTGATTTCACAGTGTTTTCAGACCTAGCTAAATTCAAAAGTACAAGTTACAGGGACTTTAGTTTTGGCACATTTGTAGTAGGTATAGAACTAACTAAATCCCGAGATTTTTGGAAATGATACCATTTCAATAAAATTTTAATGGACTATTAAAATAGCTATAAACAGCAGTGTTTTGGATCAGGATGTCTACACAAGTTGGATTTCCTCCATTTTGACGGGGATTTTTCCTATTTTTCTTTCCCCACCACAGCCTTGGAAATGATGTGGAGAAGCTTTTAATGAAAATATTTTTTTGACAATTTATGAAGTTTTTCACCTCCAACTTCTTCCATGTGGACTGGTTTTGGCCAATTTTTTTGCACTACACACTTAAAAATACAATGGGAGAAGCCTTTTCAGTAAAAAAAAAAAAAATTTTGAAAATATTTTCAGCCGTAAAGGTGTGTGATTTAAAGGAGATTTAGCTGGTGTTTCTAGCACATCCCACGACCACCTGATACCTTATTCAGAATTGCATGTAGACCTAGATTAAAAGACAAACAAAATGTGAAAACTAATTCCTTGCTTTAGCATTTGGAACATAAATTAGAGGCATTAAAAACATATGTAACTTACAGCAAACTCATTAGTAGAAGAGAGAGAAAAAACAAAACAAAATGAATCAGCACTACTTGCAAAAATATAAACACTACCACAAATTATCTGATTGTATTCAAAATCAGAAAAAAAACATCACATTGAATTTTAATAGTCTACAAAATAATATTCATTGCATAATATATTTTACATATACAAGAATGTCCGCTTGTTAAAATTCAGACATCACTCACAAGCTGTTAAAACAGTGAGAGGGAATAAACAACTTTCTCAATGTGACTATTCTGTGCTGATTTGAGGCCCTAGAAGACTTATCCTTTTCTTGAAATTCTGACTCTAACTTGATATTTGAAGCTTTGGATTCATGTTTTTTTTTTCTTTTGACCTCTCGCTGTGCATCCATACATGTTAAATCTATATGTGCAGTAATTCTATATGTAGTACCACCATCTTTATTGACTTTGTGTGGGTTTTTGCATGGTCAAAGTGTGCTTGTCTCCCTTCAACAAAGCTCTGTATTGAAACCTACTTAAAAGAAGAGAAACCTTATTCCTAATGATGTAATAGTCATGGGCAGAATCTTGTAAGTCAGCTCTATCAGGGATGACCTGGGCCTAAACAACTATTTTGGCACACTGTTAGAATTTATTTTGCTGTGATAATCTGCTTGTGACACCTTCATCACCTTGAAATAATGTTTGCAAGAATAATAATTTCTGATTCTTTGAAATGACCTAACATTGGATGTGAGAAGGAGAACAATGTTATTTGTTTATAGCCTAAAGTAATCAAACTTAATTATGGCTGGAAATTTGCATTTCTGCACAACCCATCTCAGGAGGATAATGATATTAATAAATTAGCGAAATTAAATTAATGTGCTCAATAAATATATGAAACTGTTGTAAGCAAAGTTGATAGCCATGACTCTGTAATATACATCCAGTTTATCTTTGTTTCTCTCTCTCTCATTTTAATATTTTCACTTAGATCTTTGCAGGCCTTTTGAGACCAATGTGGTTGTTCTTAGACAGCTACAAGTTAACGACTATAGAAAAATAAGCAGGGATTCCAGAGGCAATCTGCATACATTGTGGGTGGATGCACTATGCAGCTGGCCAAGAAAAGCTATTGTAAGATCAAAAGAAAAGGCAGTGAGGTGGCACTATGTCTGTTAAATTTTGGAGTGCGTTGCTGAGTGACTCAGTTAGATGACCTTTCTCTTGTGAGACTGTTGTAGTTGTGGGTATTTATGAATGTATGTTTTGATAAAGATTTTGGAGACAGTTATTATTTAAAATTTTGTAACCAGTGTTATTAATGTAATCTCTCACTATACTGGTTCTGTAATACAACTTTGTAACAAATGGTATAAAGTAAAATTCCAGTGAGCTGGTTCTGTGATCAAATTTTGATTCTTGGTTATGATCATTTTACCTTCTTGCGAAAGCCATGCCATCTTATTCCCCACCCTCTTTTATAAATATGAAATCCTGTTCCCATAGATGACTGTTTTATTATTTATAATTTGTTTCTTAAATAATTGTTTTTCAGCCTCTTTATACAAAACCGAAAGTTGTTGGTTTTGCTTATTTTGCTGAACCTTTCCATAATGAAAAGGATCTTGATAAAAAGTTAGTATGTTTTTCTACATTATTTTTTAAAGTTTTTATATAATTAAGCAGTAATATTTTGTTTCTTAATTACTTTTGGAATTTAAGGTGGTGGAGCTGGCAAAATACTTGGCAGTATTTCATCCGTCTTTATATTCTGGGTTCAAATTCTGCCATGGTTAACTTTGTTTTTCATATTCTCAGGGTCAATGTAATCGACTTACCTCTTCCTATGAAATTGCTGGTCTTGTGCCAAAATTTGAAACCACTTTTGGAGTTATATATTTTCATCTTTAAAAACAATGGGGTAGTGGATAGCAGAATTGGTAACACTTTTGCTAAAATGTCTTGTGGTTTTGGTTATACCAATTAAATTTCTCAAATCCTCTGGATTCAAAATTACCAATTAAGAACTGAGGTTGATCAACTCCATTATCTCAAATTTGCAATTTTGTATTTCTTAATCCTTAAGAAATTTATTTTTATTATAAAGCAAAACAATTAGCTCATTCTGTGCATGGAGTGTGTTCATGGAGTTTATTTTTAGTTAAAGCTAGTTCATTTTACCTTTTCTATGAATTCTCTTCAAGGACGATTTTATAGCTGGATACTCTTTCTGTTGCCTACTCTTGTTTTTTAAGTAAGAGATTTTTTATTCTACAAGTCTTTGAAAGCACAGAGTTGTCAGTTGTAATGCCAACAAGGAATGTAAAATCACCATTCTACTCAGACAGTGACAAATTATCAACATTCACACACACGGGCTTCCTACAGTTTCCTTCTCTCAAATTCATTTTCAAAGCATTACTTAGTCCAGGGCTATAGTAGTAGACATAACGCTATGGCAAGTGTTTTCTACTACATCCCTGGATCAACTGATACATTGTGAGTGAATTTGATGGACTGCATGTACTGGGAATATTGGTGGGATTGTTTAAATTGGTTCTAAAGACATGAGTTAAATAAAGATCAATAGTTAGATTCATTTGGCATTTATAGGTGCTCAGATACAACTTCGATAAATATTTTAACTAAAAGAGAAAAAAAGTAAAGACCTTCTAGTTTGTTCTGAAACTGTTTTTATGTAAAGACATAGAAAGTAATGTACTCTTTCTCATTGATCATCATTCTCTACAAGTTCCTATGGTATCGTTTCTTTGTTTCGAAACATTTCCAAACTGTAGTTGGCAGTTTTGAATTTCTTTTTTGCAAACTCCTCTACTTCTACTTTTGTATTTTCTCTCATTTATAGCAATTAAAGGCTGTTTTTTTTTTTTTTAATAATCATTTGGTTATTCATTTTAGTGGGTTTCTTTTTCTTTTGTATATTTGGTGTGGACGGAACGATCTCTAGGTGTAAACTCAGAAGATACAGCTTAGTCAGAATTGATTTACCTGACTTATGAAATAACTAAATTTGACATTGAGTCTTAGTTTCATTAAATTTGATTTTGCTTTCCATCCTTTCATTATTAATTTAATCTACTATCTTTCTCAGATTTGTGTGGTCCTGTGCCAGTATTTGAAGTAGTTATTTTATTGGTAACTTAGTAACAGAAATAGTAATATTGGATTATATACCTTGTGGTATTACATACCTTTGAATTCTAAATTCAAATCCACTTGAGTAGAATTTACCTTTCATAATTGTGATTCTATTATCATTTTTATATTCATGTTCCTTTGCTGGTGTGTGTTAGATGGGTCATTTTCAATAAAGTGTTTCTCCACTTGTTGCAGCCCTTTGTCTTTATGAGGCTCAACATCTGTCTTTATTTTTCACTTCTTTTAATCAAGTCTTTGGTCTGCTAGCTGCTTCTATTTACATAGTTTGATATCTCTTTGCCTATCATTCTTCATGCATATTTCATGCCTTTACCATCACTATTTTCTTTTGCACATCATCATCTAATGTCTGTTGTCCATGCTGGCATGGGTTGAACGGTTTGACCAGGGCTGGAATGCTGGAAGGGTGCACCAGACTCCAGTCTAATTTGACATAGTTTCTATGGTTGGATGTCCTTCCTAATGCCAACCACTCCGAGAGTAATAAACACATAAATAATTATGAAACAAGTAAAAGGAGATAAAGATATGTCAGCTTGGAAAATCCAAATTAGCTGTTGCCCTTTAGCCTGAAGTTGACCCTTACCCAGCAGACCTATAAGTAAAGAAATTTGTGACCATCTCATCTTTTTCCCCAAGCCTAGTATACCTAGGGCTACATTATCCAATGTGTCCTTTCCTTTTTTAAGACAGTAAAGTGTAATACAAATGAAATTTGTCTGCATTTCTAGCATGTCATTCACACTATGGCAAATATCTCTGGTGTCCAGTTTGTTTCTTTCAGCACATTTGTGCTCTGTTATTCATGCATGTTGACTGTTATCCATCCTGCAGAGTATACTCTCTGTGTTTGTTACCAGCTTTTGTATATCCTCTACATCCAATAACCATATGCTACTTCCGTGTTATATCATACTTTGTATGCAAGCATCATGCAGTCTGTCCTTTGCGTGAGAAGCCATTTATTGTCAACTGAAGCAATTAATAAACTTTATAGACTTACCTTCGCTGCTGATTAGGTCACTTAGATAATAAAAGTTATCAATTATTTCTGTCAAGCCTTCGGGACAATTGAGATTTCAGTTCTTGTTTACATTTATTGTTAACTACTTGTAAGTGTATTACCTACAAAATCCTTCTCTGTCAGCCTGCCTGCCTGACATCCTACTGCACTTTCTGCATATTCAGAGTTTGCATTAGGTACTCAGTATAGAGTTCCTAACTATACCTTTCTGCAAATTGTGTATTATTTTTCTTTTTCTCTCTTGGTACCACTGTAGGTGTTGACTGCAGTGCTAAATGCAATCAGTGAAATTTTAAGTAAATTTTACTTTGACAAGCTGAATTATAACTGGGTTTAAATTTACAAGAGCAATTATTTCACTTGCATAGCTAATTCTCTGGTTAAAAAAAAAGGAAAAAATTTTTTTGCTAATTTTCAAAATTTTTATTTTATCAGTCCAAGTCTTTCTACTGCTATCAGAAATAATTATTAATGTTGATAAAGTTATGGTCAAACACTGGGATTAATTTGACTGTTCTTTTATCTACCTTTCTGGACAGTGTGTTGGACAAAATGCCTTACAATATTTTTCCAACTCTTTCCATTCTGAGCTCAAATTTGATTAAATAGTTACCTGTAATAACAGAAGGTAACTCAATTGACTACATCCATTCTTATAAGTTTGTTTCTTTGTACTTACTTTTGTGGCAAATTCATTATTAACGGTTCGGCTCTGGTAGAAAAGAGTGGCCGTAGCATAAAAATGTTAGGTCCTTCAGAATGAATTGACAGCTGGGAATGTCAAGAAATGCACTTTTCTGTGAATCTAACATTGGATCTTGAGGTGTTGGAGCAAATATATAATTTTGTTGCTTTTTTCATTCATTTATTTTTCATGCTTGCATAGGTTAGGAGAATATGTTTGAGGTATTGTTTACTGCTGGATTCCCTTTCTGATGCTAATCTTCACCTGCTTTTCAAGTAAGGGATGTTTTATTCCATCAAGCTTTGAAAGCATGATGTGACCCAACAATTTTTTACAGGAGAAACTGACGACACTGATTTCCACAATACAAGTGGTCACAAGTGCATACAAATATGCACATACATACACGTAATGGATTTTTGTTTTTTGAATTTTCTGTTTTCCAAATCCACTTGCAAGGCTTTGGTTGACCTTTGACTTGGGGTTACTGTAGAAGACATTTCCCAAGGTGTCATGCAATGGTATGGAATTTGAAACTTTGCTATTGGGGAGTGAATTTCTCAACTACACAGCCATGCATATTTAAGATTTCATACCTAGTTAAATTATTATTCTTGTCTTTTAAAGTGTAACCTTGCTAATAGTACTTTAAAAAAGCACATAAATTTCATTATTGCACTGTTTCATAATAGCTTATAAATCTTTGCAGATGGATCCTATCTCAAGCTAGGAAAGAAGGTGCTGAAGAAAGTATTGCTAAATATGATGGTATGTTAAGAAATTTGAACTGTTGTAGTTGTTTTGTGTGTTGATTTATAAAAGTGGTCAGTTAACATCAAAAGCTGCCATTGTTGTGACAGGGTGAAGAGGACTTTAGTTTGGTCATGCACTCAATCATCTCTTTAGTGTTGTGCCACAATAAAATGCACCCAGTGCACTGTAAGGTGATTAGTGCAGATATTTCCACAGCTTTTAAATCCACATCAAGTTTGGCCAGATTGAAATACCTGTAAAAGTAAATATATATATGGTTTTAGCTATGGTATGGTAGGAATAATTTCCAAACAACATTGTATCCCAGGTCATGCTGACTTAGTGCTCCCCCTTTATGAAATTTACCCCACTAGCACAACTGCATCATGGATCTTCCATACTTTGATACTCCATTTTGTGAGTTTGCCAGGTATATAAGTTAGAAAACATTTTTTTAAATAATTTTTATTTCCATATTTCTTGGAAGTAAAGAATATTTTTTTTATCCAAACTACATTAAACAGATAACATGTATATAGAATTCTTTTAAGAAAATAGTTTCAAATACTTTCAAAATCATTTTTGAACATATGCAAGAAATAAGATTGTTATGTTTGAATATCTTTTTTATTTAATTCTTTGTAAATCATGCAATTTTATTTTGTGCTATTTTTATCTCCTCACATTTTCTAAAGGTCGATGGAGTATAGAAGAACCTGATGTCAATCCTTTAAAAGGAGATCTTGCTTTAATTCTGAAGGTAAACTAATATTTCTGAGGATTTTGTTAATGATGCACTCAACCTTTTACACTATAATAAAATGAGTAGCTAGTGCCATTGCTTGAACAATAGTTGAAACTGGTGGCAGATCCATAAACAGAGATCTATATTGGTACCTACATTGTTCTCTACTTTTCTTGTAGCCATACATAGGGAAATTTTATGTGGTCTTGAATTTGGAATTTATATATTGTTTTGCCAAATTCGATCTCTTCAATTTTTCTTATTAGAGTGCAAAAACAATAACTTCCCATTTCTTTTTTGGACAACTACAGTGTGTCTGTAGTAATATAGAAGTCATTCTTATGCCACAGCACATACACTGGATTATGATTATGTTCTGTGCATCTAAAAAATACAATTTTGAGTTGTATCAAAATGAAATGACAGTGCTATTCTATGTATCAGTTGATGGCATTCGTTTGAAAACTGTAGAAGACCTTACAGTATTATACCGAAAGACAGACTTATTGACACTAAACTACACACAAGTATGGTAAAAGCAAGCATAGCATTTGGATGACTACTTCTATATCTATAGAACAATCATCGGGTTTCCACCAGAATCAAATGCAAGATCGGCATATTCGTTGTATTATCATTCACTTTTTAAATGTACCAAAACTTTATTGTGCAAGAGTCAGGTTAAGATTTATTAAGCTGATAGTCCAATTTTTTTAACAATTTGATCTGCACAGGTATAATTGTGTGGTTGAGAAGTTTGCTTCACAACCACTTAGTTTTGAGTTCAGTCTTACTACATGGTAAACAAGTGTCTTCTACTGTTGTACCAAACTGATCAATGTCTTGTGAGTGGATTTGTTGGATAGAAAGTAAAAGAAGTTGGTTGTAGAAATATGTGTGTGTATATTCAGGTCTCCTTCTCTTCACATCACATGCTAATTATAAAACAAACTTCATTATCAAACAAATGATGTTTGTTTGCATGAAAATGTATTTGGCCATTGTACTGTTCATTTTTCAAAGGACCAGGAGTAACATTAGGTTGCTTAGAGGTGAGGATTGGCGAAGAAAAGACCATGTAGCTGTAGAAAATCTGCCTCACCTAATTTCATCTGACCCATGTAAATATGGAAAAGTGGGTGTTATGATAACATTTGGATTAGTAGATCAGTACAAAATATTGACAGTTGAACAAGACCACAGATATGGCCAACTCCCACTTTGTAATTTTATGTATCAAAGCCCGCCCCCACCCCCACCTTTTTTTATTCTCATTACCTAAAGATTTTTTTTGCCTATGTCAGTATTGACAAAGTGGGTTTTTTTTTTTTTTTTTTTTTTATAGTCAAAAGCCAAGCATCATGCCATATCTTGTAAATTGCAAAAGCCCTATGAATTTTTTGGTAAACCTTTTATTATACAGTAAGTACAAAAACGAAATATACAGTAAGTGTAATGCTTTTATTATCTAATAAGAATTCAGAACCTGTTGATGTACAATATATTTTAAATGTTTCGATTCATCATTTGTTTTAACCCTTTTGCTCCAAATGGGACACATGTGTCTCAAGAAAAGTTTTTTCATACTAAAGTGAATTTTCTTCATTTAAAATAGCTTGAGATGGAACAAATCAGGGTTACAGTAAGAAGCAGGATGGAAAAAAAGGAATTCTCTTGTCCAGAAGCAATTATCTTTTATAACAAATATATGGGTAGAGTGGATCGCTCTGATCAAATGGTAACACTGTATGAACCGGGAAAGAAGCAAATGGTGGACTAAAGTGTTCTTCAGGCTTCTGATGACTGCTGTTTTATAACAGCTGTTATTCACTCTGAAATTCACCATATGAAACCACCATTTATAAATTTCTTAGTAAATGTAGCTGAATGTTTGGTCAAGGCAGGAAGGTCAAATTTTCCTCAAAAAAGAATGAGATCTTTCGGATGGCCTTCTAAGACTTTAAAGTTGATTTTGAGTGTAGGTGATCATATGTCTGTAAAACCAAAGAGTCGCAGAGGATGTACTTCGAGGAACAAAGAAAGGAGGACCCGATACATTTGCTGGAAATGCAACATTCCGTTATGCATTGGTGAATGTTTTACAATATATCACATATAGCATGTATTTATAAATCATGGTAGTTCTTGTAAATATTATTTGAGAAAAGGAATATATTCGTTAGTTAGTATGATATAAGGAGAAAAAAAAACTATGTAATTACATAATAATTATATGAGGAAATAAGTTTATTATTTCATAAGTATTATTTGGAAGGAGTCATTATATTTATTATTTTATAAGTGTTATTCGAAAAGATAATTGTAATTTATAATAAATATATGAGAAAGCAATTATAGCTTCATTTTGCGTTTGAAATAAACGAAGATTTATCTTAGTTTTATTTTCGTAATTTTCTGAACTTGTTCAATGTGCATGTTAAATACTGTTGAGATAGGATAGTTCCAAGTTCATTAGAATACTATTGGGACATTTTTCTCCCATGTTTAAAAATCATAATGTAGCGATAAAAAAAAAGTTTAGATTTTAATTATGGTAGATAATGAAGGTCTAAAGAAGCGGAAAATGTGAAAAGATAAAATAAAGTCTGATGTGCAAAAGTCAGAGCAAAAGGGTTAATATAATGGTAATAATTTAAAAATTGATTAAAAAAAAAAAAATTAAATTTGCTTTCTAAAATCATCATCACTGTTTAACGTCCACTTTCCATGCTAGCATGGGTTGGACGATTTGACTGAGGACTGGTGAAACCAGATGGCTACACCAGGCTCCAATCTGTACTTTTAACTCTACCGTTTTGAATATTAACTATTAATCAATTTTTATTAAGCTCTAAAAGTTTTTGAATGGTTGTAGACATAACATGTTCATTTTAAACACTACTGCCTAGCAATTTTAGTGCCTTTACTGGTATTTATGCTGTTGCAAAAGTATTTGGAATAGACCCACCTTTTATTTTGAAGGGTATTGACCTGCAGATAGACATCAACCCTGCCAATTTCACAAGTCTAGGAAGGCTGGCCTGCAAAGGTCATGGCCACCTGCTAACAAAATCTTATTAAAAATAGACAATGTGCACTTTTGGAATTGAAGACAAAGGTTGCTATGAATGTAGTGTCATTTATTACCTTCTCATTTTCTTTGCTCACCACTTCATAACTTGTTTCTGAATTTCATATTGATCTATTGCCGTTTTGTTGGAATTGTTTTGTTGTTGAAAGCCATTGCTGAGGTGGTTTAATGTGACTACCAGCTACGCAGCTGCAGTTAGCAGCGGCAGGCCGACCAGCGACATGGGAATGAGAGAGGTGAAGGTAGATATGGAAAATTTGAAGAAACATTTCAAATATTTGAAGAAGGAGGGAGACTGTTTGAGGGTCGACCCTCCCAAAGAAGTGATGGAAGAAGCAGAAAAGAAAATTATCACATATAAAACTTTAAGAATCGGCTCCAAGAAAATAGAAATAGCGGACACTGAAATGATTGAGAAGTGCCTGAAGGAAATCACAGACGAAGTTGTGCTGTTTATGAGAGGAAAAAAATACGGAACGGTGAAGGTGTATTTGAAGACGGAGCAAGGAGCTAAGAAATACTCTACCATGCCTCTGAGTACGGAAAAATGGGCCCTTTTACCAGTGTATTGCGGTAGAAGGGCGGCGAGAGTGAGGATTGGTAGAGTACCGTTGGAGATAGATATGGAATGGTTGGTGTCAGCTGTAATATATAAATGCAAAGACAAGGTGGATATCATTAAGGTGGAGAGGTCGAGAGAAATCGAATGGTGGGGTTTTGGGGTAGAAATTCTAGCTCACATTACCCTACCGGACCTGCACAACATTGCTGAGGAATTAGTGCTTCCCGATGACACTCGTTTACGGATCGTGGTGGAGGGAAGGCAACCAGTATGCTACAAATGCAGAAGTAGAGGTCACATGCAAGCGGTGTGCCCTCGCAGAGAAATAATCGTAGAAGAAACAAGTCTGTGAGGAGGAAATGGTACTGATCGAACAGGAAGAGGAAGAAGGAAAACAGGAAGAGACTGAGGAGCATGGAGAAAAAAAAGCGTATGCGGACTGAATCGCCGCCAAAGTCCCCAAAAAGAAAGAAAAGGGGAAAGAAAAAAAAGATGATGGAAGATGGAAATGATAGCGAGGAACAGAACGTAACTAAGATTGAAACCCAAGATACAAAGCAGGAAAAACAGTTGACAAGATAGGAGAGGTGGCTAAACTGGTGGACTGTGTTGATGGAACAGAAGGAAAAGGCGAAGGCAGACGGAAGGATAATCGGAAAGGTAGATTTTAAAAATATTAGAACAATACTTTTCTACAATAAGGGTGTAGAAACGGAAAAAACGATAGCTAAGATAAAAGGATTGGTGCGACTGAAATTAGAACCCGAAACGTTTGATGATGAAACAAAAGCAATAGTGGTGGAGGAATGGATAGCGAAGAAACTGCGAGAAATGAACAGATTTGATTTCCAACTAAGTGGGTTATATGTGGGCTACAACACTTCGCCAAGCGTCGTAACGGCGGAGGAGTTGAAACAATACATAATAATGAAAGAATAAGAACTGTATAAGAAAACTGTGAAATGAAACTGCGAGTTTTGGGGGACTCGTAAGCCATTCCATCATCATATTGTAATTTACTCAATTCATCTCATAATTCGATCTATGTACCCCATGTTTTGTGTTGTCTGTCCTTGTAATGTCCCCCTTCTTTGTAAATGAGGCCTTCGTGCCTGTAATAAAGATTTATCTATTGCAAACTTCTACATTCTATAAAATTGCTTGTTAATAGGATGAGGTGAGAAGGCACAGGAAACCAAAGCTGCGAGCAGGCTTCAGATCTAGAAATTTTCTCAAGTTAAAATTTAATCAAAGCTTTTTTTATTTGCATTTTCTTTTTACTCCAGCAAAATAAACTAAATAAAAGACTTTATTTTCAGTTAACACTATAATTTTTTATTTCTGTCCCTTTCTCTTTTTCTGAAAGGTATGAAGTTAAATTTCAAAATGGTATTGAATGTGGAGGGGCATATGTGAAGTTGTTGTCTAAAGATAATTTAGACCTTGTGAGTAAAATGTATTTCTTACTTCTCTCATCAAATGATTTCTTTTTTGAACTTGGATGGTGATTATTTATGTAGATTTTTATATTGGTAATTTAGAATTTTTTTTTCCACATGTGAGAAGAACTATTTATCAATCTATGTAGAGCCTTTCATTGGAGCGAAATTGTCATTGTAAATGAATATATCTCATTTTCACTCTATATGTAATTCTATTTACGTAGACCTCCATGAGTGTCTTTGCATTCTTGTTTTTATGTGTGTGTTGAATACAAAACCCCATATTCATCCTCTTCTAGTGAAAGATTATTATTCTACATTTCTTGAAATTTGAACCACTCTTATCACTTTCTGGCAGGCTTTAGACCAAATTGTTCTTCAGTAAATTCATCCATTCCAAGAACAGCAGCAATTACATGATTAAAGTGCTCAACTACTGATTTCTCTAACTTAAAATTATGACTTAGAATTAGATTTGTCTTTTGGTGTAGCATTGTGTCTATTTACAACAGTTTATATACAATCTACAGCTAAAAAATGGTTTAGTAGTTGCTTCTAAGAATGGTAGCCTGTTAAAAATATCTATTCAAAAATTTATATACAAAATGCTTCAAGTTACAGAACCATTCAGCTCAGAATAGTCAAGAAGATGAACTGATGATACATAAGACAGTGTGTGAGAGAAAATTGTGATGTCATTGGAGAGAAGTGTGTCCACATGGACGATGGTTCACTTGCATTTAGTGATTCTGCAAAGAAAGAGGTCTGAAAATGCCTTTATGAAAGGCTGCTAAATGTAGAGACTGCATGGGAATAGGAGTCTGCCTAATATAAACCCAACTGAGAGACTAGCTATCTGAATCAACAGTAGCTTGGTAGATAAAGCAATTAAAGATATGAAGACCGGGGAAAAACCCCAGCCCATCAGTAATCATCACTGAGATGCTTAAAATATCTGGTGGAGTGAGATATGACTTAGTCACTCATATAGTTAATCAGGTTGTCTATGAAGGAGTCATACCCAATGATTGGTGTAGCAGCATTATAGTGAGCTGCTACAAAGGCAAAACTGATGCCTCAGGCAGAAATAATTACAGAGGCACCAAATTGCTGGAAAATTGTTGAAAGTCACAGAAAAGGTAATAGCTCAATTAATTAGAAAGAGAGTTAGCATAGATGAGATGCAGTTTGGATTTTTGCCAGGTAGGAGCACAACTGAGGCTATATTCCTGGTTAGGCAACTGCAGAAGTATTTAGCCAAAAATAAACCTCTGTATGTGGCTTTTGTTGACATGGAGAAAGCCTTTGACAGGGTCCCCTCGCTCCCTTGTGTGATGGTCAACGTAGAAGCTTGGGATAGATGAGTGGTTAGTGAGAGCTGTATAAGCTATGTACAGGGATGCTGCCAGTAAGGTGAAGGTTGGCAACGAGTGTAGCAATTCAGTATAGAGGTAGGTGGGGGGTGTTATTTTAATTTTTTCAAGCCTCTGGAAAGTTGATATAAACATTTTTGGCAATTTCGATTTTTGGCAACCCCACCGTACATACCCTGTAAATCTTGTAAATACTAATTTAATCAATTTAAACCCCATAGTGTACGTAAATATATAGTATTTTAGCTTAGCATGAGTTTTTTAATGTGCTGAATCTAAAAATAGTATTTTGCAATTTGATTCACCAATAAGGCAGAAATCCAAGATGGCAGCCAAAATACACAATTTTTTAACAAAATCAGTAGTTGTTACCAAGAATTTCATGTGATATGTCTTTATATATGTTTTTGAGATCATAAAACTCAAATTTGATGTAGAATAAACAAGTAACAAATAAGTAATTTACAAAAGGAAAAAAGGCATTCCTCGAGTTCTGTAATTTTTATGATAGAGTAATATTTTTACAACCATTATGGTATGAGAACCTCACACCAAGTCATCTTGGTGCTGCGAGTAAATGGTCCACCATAATTTTTCAAAGTATCCAAGTTGGCTGTTCATCATCTATCCACTGCAATGTTGGTGATTTCCTTCTTCTCCAGTCCCTCCACCATTAACTGCTGCTGGTGGTTATCCCATTCTTTAATGATGTTAGGCATTCGCCCAGGTTTGGCGAGTTTGGTATATTGCCTGAATGCCTTGGACTCTCAACGTTCAATCAGATCAGCCAACTTGGATTTAACTTGGAAAGAAGATGCTAATTTTAGTTGCTTGGCACCTCAACAACTCAACTCATAGTTGATAAATCCCATACTGTGTTCTGAGTTGAGATTGTGAATGGGAGCTCTCTCTAGTTTAGCTTAGTCCATGTTTGCCAGAGCATGGGGAGATCCTTTGATGATGTTTCCAAAACCAAACAGAACTCTCTTCTGGTTTTGGAAACCATCTGCTAACTTTGAAAGAAGCCTTGATAATACCTTTGGCTTCAACTTGGTTGCAAAAGCTTCAACAGCACAGCATGCATCTTCATCATACCTGGTTTCCTGGAATCTGCTAGAAGATAGAAAACTAAGTGCAGGACTATGTACATTTAGCAATCAATTTGGATCGATTGGAAAGGTCATCATAAAGTTGTTTGAAAGCAGGTATAAATTTTGAGTAGGTCATGATTGTTGAAGTGGCAAGCAAAAGGAGTGATTCGACAAGGTACAGTCCAATCAGTGCTCCTGTGCAATACAAGACTGAGGAACTCTAGATCTATGGAAACATTGTACAATACAAGCTAGTTGGTCTGTAACATGCTTGTATTTTGTCAAATACAATGCCACATCAACTAGGTCATAAAAAGTTATTGCACAAGTCAAAGTGTGACAGTTAAATTATTCATTCTTCAGGGCAACCTGTGGTTGAATGTGCTTGTCAAATTTACTGGCTTTGTGATCAAAATCACAATTGATTAATCTTGTTATACAATCAAGAGTCTGTTCAGTGACACTAGATGAGTTTGATGTTGCATTTACAAGGAAACTTGAATAAATTTTGTCTCATCCAGTCACATTCTCAATGTCACTCCACTATTTAGTTATTACTCAATTGAACATAAGTGAAGGATGCACATTGCAAAACAGATGTTCAGGTACATGTTCTGCTACAGTCTCTTCAACCCCAACATTGTGTGATGTTTGGTCCAAGATAAAATCAATTTTTTCAAATAGTGTTTTAACTGGGATATTACTTGCTGCTTCTAGTAGTGAAACTGTGGTTTGAAGGCACATAAGTAAAATTGTTTTTACCTTGACTAGCAATCAGGTACTGCTGGCAGATTGATCAGTTCTTCATCCGTGTTGTCACAACCTCTCTATCTCCACAACTGGCGTCTGTCACTGCTTGCATCCCTAGGAAAAGCAAAATGCAGGGAAAAACTTTTCTCACTTGCTGACGATACGCCATCCCTTGTTGCTTCCAGTCTTCCTTCCACCATATGCCCCCACTGATCTAAAGATCACATCTCCCCTGTTCTCTCTCATAATCATCCATCCACCTGGGGGGATGACATTCCCTTGGAGATCTCCGTAGGGTCTTGGGGCCACCTTCCTCCTCCCCTTCATCATTACAAGAGCTAATCACCCTTCTAATATCCAGGTCATGACATGGCATTCCACCCACTGATACATTATTCAGAGTACTGATCATGGTCACCTTTCCTTTTCCCCACTGCATTGTGCACCAAGTGTTCAGAGACTTCACCGACACTTCATCTCCAACCTGCACAGATGTAATCCCTTCCACCTCTTGCTGTTGTGGCACCACGCTCTGGTGTCCCTATTTGTATCGGAATACAGCCCTGTGCAGGACCAACTCTTTGGCTTGCACTACCCTGGGCAACATATACCAGAAGACTGCTTCCATGGGGGAGATTTGTCCCCTCTCAGCTTTGGCTTTAATCATACAGTGGGGCTGTTCCACAATCCCGTTTCCACCTGGCCTGCATACAGCTCTGAAAAAGTGTCTTGTGCTCCATCTTCCGAGCATCTCTTTCAGCTACTTTGAGCGAAAAACTGCAGTTATCCATCAATAGCTCGTCTACAGGCCCCTTTTCCAAATGCACCACATTCAGCACCTCTGTGACCTCGGCAGCAGTTTCCGCCCTGATTTCTCTCCATATAGCCATTCGCCCTGTTCCACAGTCGACCAGTGAAAAGTACACCTTTCCCCAATAGTGTGTCATCAATGGCTAGCCTCTTCCATTCTTCCTCTGCCTGAGTCTTTCCTGGTTCTTGTGTGTTTGGATAGGATCAATCTATTAGCACCTCTTACAGTTCCTGACTATCCTCTGGACGCTCTCCTTGGTGACATTGGGGTCGACCTTCCTAGCCAAAAACATCGTCCAGTTGACCGCCATATGGTGCATATTGTGCAGCCTCTTTAGTTCTGTGCCCTCCAACTGAAAAACCGCAGAGGTCAACTCCTGGACGGAGAAAGATCCAGCTCCCTGTTTTTTTAGATCCATCATCAGAATAAGTAACAACTGACTTTTTTGTCCAATGCCAAGAGTTCAATACTTTTACCAGTCTCTCATGTTACAGGGTGCAGGTGAAGTGTCTAGATTGATGAAATCTGCCTGATCATATGCCTTCCAACTTCTACCAAACAGTTTATTACCCACTGTTATCAAAGCCCCTTCTACTTATTACACTGGTGTATACTGGGTCTTTTGAAAAATGAAGGTTGGTGGAGCATATAAATTCAGCATTTGGCTTACAACATTTTGTAACCCATTTTAAACAAAAGATTTGAACTTCTGGACCTCACAAACATATGAAATGACAAAAATAAGCCACCTATCTAATATACCCTGAAATCCATCGATCTAAATTGTGAATTTTGACCACCATCTTGCAAAAGTTTTATTAGTTAGAATATTTTATATTAGTATACTTATTAGTAAATTAAAGTTATAGTTTTTATGTAGTTTCATTCAAAATCATGCATTATATGTATTAGAATGCGATTTTTCACCATTTTGAGGGGTTACCAACCTTCAAGAGATATGTACAGTGGGTGATATTTAGACCCAGCCACA
The DNA here is from genome assembly GCF_046866305.1 of Octopus bimaculoides. NCBI lineage: Eukaryota > Metazoa > Mollusca > Cephalopoda > Octopoda > Octopodidae > Octopus > Octopus bimaculoides. The sequence goes on from NC_142940.1 coordinate 30,089,067, forward strand.
ACTTTTCAGAGGGTTCTGAAAATAAAGTAAGATTAACATCCTTCCCCCATACAAGTAGGAGTTCATCAAGGATCAGTTCTCAGCCCTCTCTTGTTTATCTTAGTCCTCCTTAAGAGGAATTCGAGAACAGTTATCCCTGGAAACTCCTCTGTGCTAATGACCTTGTTCTTATAGCTGAATAACTACCTGACTTAGAGAAGAAATTTCAGGTGTGGAAGCAAGGCCTGGAATCTAAGGGCCTCTTAGTAAAAACCAAAGTCCTAATAAATAGGAAATCAGGCAAATCACAAGTCCCTTCAGGAAGATAGCTTTGCTTGATATGTAAGAAGGGTGTTGGTAAAAACTCCATACGTGATACCCAGTCCAAGCTTTGGACACAGAAGAGACACAGCAATATCACAGAAAGGTTAATAGAGAAAATAGTCATTGTGTGTGGCAAATGTGTGGGTACAATAAGCAATAAAAATGCACAGACAATAGACTCACTCAAATTCTTGGGGAGATCCTTAGAAGCAGTAGATAGCTTCTGTTTCCTAGGCGACCAAGTTAACAGTGGAGGAGGAAGTTCTGAAAGTGTAGTTGTTAGAATAAGAATAGACTGGGCAAAGTTCAGAGAGCTTCTACCTTTGTTGATAACTAAGGGCCTATCCCTCAGAGTGAAAGGCAAATTGTATAATGCTTGTGTGTATACAGCTATGCTACATGACAGTGAAACGGGCTTTTGACTACAGAGGACTTGCAAAGGCTTGTAAGAAATGAAGCTAGCATACTCTGCTGGATGATTAATGTTAGTGTGCATGCACAAGAGTGTGTAAATGATTTAAGAGGAAAACTTGGTATAAGAGCATCAGATGTAGTGTGCAAGAGAAAAGACTGCACTAGTTTGGCCATGTGATGCATATGGATGAGGTGAGCTCTAATTGTGGAAGGGGTAAACCCAGAAAGAAGTGGGATGAAGTGGTGAGAACAGATCTTCAGACACTGGGAGTTGTGGTGACTTGCTGTACTTGAGAGGATGCGTCAAGCTAAGTAAAATCACTGTCATTCCATACATACAGGCTTGTCCTTTCAGGTGCTGGTGCCACATAAAATGCACTCAAGTTGATGTTGTGTAAATGCACCCATGCCAGTGGCTTGTAAAATGCACCCAGTACACCCTTTAAAGTGGTTGGCATTAGGAAGGGCATTCAGCTGTAGAAACCATGCTGAAAGAGACAAATGTAGTCTGGACAGCTCCCTGGCTGGCCAACTCCATGTCAAACCCATGCCCTCATGGAAAATGGCCACCAAATGATGATGTTGTTATATGTATTATCATATTTGGAATCCATTAGTTTTGATTAGATGGAATGAACCTTCCTCATAGTACTGTACCTTTCTGTTGTATCATTCCCTTCTAGTCTTGTACTTTATTGCTCATGTAAAAGCTAACATATGTGAAGCAAAGAAGACTGTTAGAGTAGCTTAGCCATCCCTTGTATGTAGATATGATCAGGTAGATTACACCACACTTTTGTTAATTGTTTATGTAATTGGGAGCAGACTTAGAAACCATCTTGAGCCTCTCACCTAGCCTAGTGGAACTTATTTTTAATTGGAGTAATAAGGATAACTCTAAGATTTAAAAAAATCAAAACGGAAACCCAGAAGTCTTGCATCTCTTAACTACTGATCAAAGATTATAAAGTTTAAGTATTTATTTTAAATTGTCAGAAAAATGTTTTATTTTAACTGTATTCTTTGAATGTATATTGGTCTGATATTAGAACTAAACAAGTTAATATGTCAGCATACTAGCTGAAGAGACTACACTTTGTTTCCTAAAATTTGTGGCTAATAGATCATCTCTATTGTAAATAGGCACTTTGAGTAGTTACAAACCTATCTTTGTTAAACTTAGTTAATTAAAACAAATGACTTGAAAAAAGGTAATGTATTTCACTCTTGTACTCACTTTACGGCTAGAGCCCTTTTTTGTTCTAATTAGACTTCTGTACCTCAGATTTGGATTATGGTTCTTTTAGAATGTGAGCAGTGGTTTGTATACAATGATTCATTCTACATTAAACTCATCATATATGAGTAGCTGTCTCTTGGTGGGTGTCCTCAAAATAATCCTTTCAAAATGTTTTGAACAAACTCCTTTTTCCTATTTTTATAATATTTTCATTTATAAATTTTCTTTATTTCAGGTTCATTTTCATGATAAAACATCTTACACAATTATGTTTGGTCCAGACAAATGTGGTTTGGATTATAAGGTAGGCAGAAATCAGTTTTTAAACAAAGTAATTGTTAAAAATTGAATGCTAAGTACAATGTTGAGTTCTTGATGGATCTGGAACTAAATTATGACTATTCATAAGAACATATGCTTGTGTGAATGTGTGTGTCTATACACACACAGTTCCCCACCCTAGCTGTCATTCTGATGTTATCCAGTCTCTCAATCCTTCAGATAACATGCATGCATACATGATTAAAATTTTTTTTTATAAAAGATTAGGTACAGGTATAGCTTCATAGCCATATGATTTTGAGTTCACTCCCACTATGTGACATCTTGGGCAAGTGTCATCTATAATTCTTTGTGAGTAAATGTGGTAGGCAAAAATTGCAGAAGTCATGTGCATTTGTGTATACATGCCCTCTCTTTGAGTTGTTTCTCACGGCAAATAGAGATTGCTAAAGTAAATAGTCCAAAAGTTGAAACGAGAATAATAAAGAATTATTCATAACTGTGTGTTGCTGAACATACCATCAGGTATCATCATTGTCTTCATTGTTTTGTCTGCTGTTCTTGCTGGCATGCATTGGACAAGCTGGCTGTCCTCATCTAGCTTTCTATGGCTGGATACCATAAAATTATTTTTGTTAGCTCCCTAGTTTTTTTTTTTTTTTTTTTTTTTTTTTAGGTTCAGACATAGCTATGTGATAAGTTCACTTTCCAACCTGATGGTTGTAGGTTCAGTCCATAGTATGACACCTTGGGCAAGTGTCTTTATTTTAACATAAAGGGTTAATCCCTTCAGCTGGCTTAAATGCTGGCAACTATGTTAGGAAAACTTAATCTTTTACTTATTAAATCTTCTTTGTCATTCCCTTGGCTTCTAAATATTTCATGATATTATTCATAAGCCAATATACTAAGTTAATGTTTCATGTTTATATTGCAGTTTCAATTGCATTGTCTCTACTTAATGTATGCATTAACAGGAAATTCTGGCTGTCATTCTGGTGTCTACGTCCTTTTTTAAAAAATTTGTGTGATTTGAAGTTGATGTATTTGAATGCATCACTTTTCATTGACTTTATTTAGTTTAAAAGTTATCTTCATATAGCTAAATTCTTTATATCGTAATTAAACTTTAAATGTTATACTGCAGTTAAACTTCAATCAAAAATAATTTTTATTTTTGTACATTATTTTTCAGCTTCATTTCATTTTTAGACACAAAAATCCTAAAACTGGAGATATTACAGTAAGTAAATTAAATCATTTATATTTAATTATACTTTTATGTCAGAATCTTAATTTACTGTGTTTATATATATATTTGAAAGACTACTGCTTCTTCTATTTATATTATACCTAGAATAGGTATTGATGCATAATTGCTGATGTCTTCTACTACTACCAATGTCATTGCTACTGATGTTCTTTACCAGATTGTTATGACAATAGTGTACCTAACAAAATAACTTTCACTATTTAGTTGTGACCTCATATTCTGAGATCAAATCTAAGGTCAACTTTACCCTTTCTCTTTCCAAGATCAAAGAAGTAATAGATTTGGCCTGGCATCTGATTGAACCAGTTTCACTCTTTTTCCCAAATTTTGTATTTTGGGACTCTGTTTTGATACCTGTTTGATATTATTTTGCTTCTATTACATTACTGATTCCAATAAGAAAGACAAAATACATCATGATGTCACACTTTGTTTTCCCTTATAAATTTTTAGGCCTTCTGTCTATGGAAGAAACATTGTTTCTCTTATTCAATGTATGACCAACATGACATCTATGTCTGTGTCTACTTGACTCTAATGGGAAGTAAATTTAATTGCTTTATAGCAGAAAAAAATGTTGTGTTCAAATAAGAATTTAAACATTTGTTTAATATTTTATAGATTCAAGTAATTGCTTAATTAAATTTGTACATATATATATATATATATATATATAGTGCCACACCCTAACAGTTGAGGGAACCCGTGGAAGAGGTAGGCCCAGGAAGACCTGGGCTGAGGTGGTGAGGCAAGACCTTCGTACATTGGGCCTCACCGAGGCGATGACTACGGACCGAGACCTTTGGAAATGGGCTGTGCGTGAGAAGACCCGGCAAGCCAAGTAAGATCGTTGCCAGTGCCCCTGGACTGGTTCTTGTGCGGGTGGCACATGAGATGCACCATTTTGAGCGTGGCCGTTGCCAGTACCGCCTGACTGGCTCCTGTAGGATTTTCGAGCGAGATCGTTGCCAGTGCCCCTGGACTGGCTTGTGCGGGTGGCACATAAAAGACACCATTTCGAGCGTGGCTGTTTTCGTGCGGGTGACACGTAAAAGCACCCACTACACTCTCTGAGTGGTTGGCGTTAGGAAGGGCATCCAGCTGTAGAAACTCTGCCAAATCAGACTGGAGCCTGGTGTTGCCATCCGGTTTCACCAGTCCTCAGTCAAATCGTCCAACCCATGCTAGCATGGAAAGCGGACGTTAAACGATGATGATGATGATGATGATATATATATATATATATATATATATATATATATATAAATACATATATATATGTGTGTGTGTGTATATATATATATATACAATTAGCGTTATATTCCTATCTCCCGGGCTGGGTTTTGAACCCATACTCTGGTCAGTTGAGGACAATGGTATTTCCTTTGTCTTGTCGGCAACCAATGCTATTTTTAGCGTAGCTGCCCCCTTTCCGGTCACCGAAAGTTCAGCAGGCAGGACAGGAATTGTACCGAACCGACCCAGTTCTAGGAGGGGGTAAAGTAACACTATGAGCTATGGTATTTGGGATGAATAGGAGAACAGGAATTGGTGGGAAGCAGTTGGCCGGGAGGATTTGGTGCAGTCGAGTGGTAGCAGTCAGCCGAAGCAGTTGGGGACAGCAGTTTGCCCAAGGAGATGAAGCCAGTCGAGTTGGATGAAGTGAAGATGAAGAATGATAAGTCTGACAGAGAGAAAGCTATAGTCAGCAGAAATGCATAGAGTCTCAGAGAGAGGGAACTGTTGAAGCAGGCAAAAAGGGAAGTACTTGGTTACTTGGATATAGTGAGTTTTGTGAAAGAAAGGAATTGAGTACAGCAAAGGTTTATTACAAATATTCTTCCAAGAAATGTATTTGTTTGATGTTTAAAGAAAAAGACAACTGTGATGTGTAACTGAAAAGAGAAAACGAAGAAAAGAAAGAACAGAAAGAACTTTTGATGGACTTAATGATTGCAAACCCTTGATTATGTTCACACAATGTAACACCATTATATGTTATTGAACTGTCATGTAATGTTTTGAAATGTATTCTCATGTTTATGTAATGCTTTATTCTCATGTTTTTGATGTTATGTAAAAAGAAAAGGTTACCCAACGCATGGTTTTCGTGTTGTTTCTTCCACCCCTCCTTTTGCCTGTGTTGTTCTTCGTTGCGTGCTCCAGCTGGGGCTTATTATTGGCCAAGTGACCGAGGCGAGCTGCTAACTCACTGAGCGTTCGACATTCGCGCGCACGCGAGTTCTCTCTTCGGTTAAGGAGGTGCTTCGTGTGCAGGCGTTCGTAACAACACATATACACATACAATCCATTTGTATTTTCTTGAATACCTGTTCTGCATTATTATGGACCATAAATCTCTTGGACACCTGCTACCAAGAATCATATAATGTTAATCATCATTGTTTTAACATCCATTTTCCGATGCCCATGGGATGTAATTTGTTGAAGCATATTATCTATTGCTGGATGTTCTTTCCGTTGTCAACCCTGACTGTTTCCAAATAAGGAAATATTTCCCCATGACTGACACATATTTTCACAGAAGATTGGAAACACCTTGCATAATGTTGACACTTGCTGACAATGTGATGGCAAAGAATCACAAACACATCCACGCACCTACTCTCACAAATACACACACAGGTGTGCACTTACATGATGGGCTTCTTTCAATTTCTGTCTTTCAAATCCAGGTCCCAGGTTTTGGTTGGCTTGGTGCTATAGTGGAAGTCACTTGCCTAAGATGCCATGCAGTGGGGCTAAACTCAAAACCAGGTGGTTGTGAATAAACTTCTTATTACATAGCTAGGACTATATGATAGTTGCTATTAATAACCACATGCAGTTTTACATTAGAATACAGGATTTGATTCACACAGTATTTCAGATGAGTTTTAGACAAGCTTCACTAGTGTCACTCTGGAATAATCAAAATGAAAGCTGTCACCTGAAATTATGTGTGGTGAACTGACATTGAGTTTAATATTGAAAATTGAACAAATGATACCTTTGTCACTGTACCAGGAGTTCACTGGCAAAGGCTTCTCTACACAAGTGGTAATGGTTAATTGAATTGCTGCATTGGGTTCATGTGGCTGATCCATGTTGTGCAAATGTCAATCCACTTTGAATGTGCATCTATAATAATGAACAGGTATTCACCATCATAATCTGCATAGTCTACACAAACTCAATGTTTCAGTTCCACATGTCTTTCCCCACTGAGCATTTTTAGGGGTATTATTTGTTGATCACCAGCATGAAGCATCCCATTTCATCCACAATCAGGAGAATCAAAAGTTTCTTCATGACAGAAATGCTCAGTTGCATTCATTTCACAATGATGATGTAGTTTCTTGCTTGGAAAAGGTTTGATCATCTGCTTATAATTTTGATACAAAGCAGGCATGCATCTTAAGGACCATATTAGGCTTCATCATTAGGTGTTTGAGCTGACATCTTTTCCAATCTGTAATGTACTGAACTTACTTCCAAACATAGCACCTTCAGATTCTATTCCATTGCAGGCCCACCATGTTCTTGGTGATTCACAACTAAATTATTGAATTTTTAATTAAAGACAAAAATGTTTTCACTCTTTTGTCTTTTTACCTCCTGCTTCATTTGACCACTTAAGCAGATTAATCTCCAGCCACCTTGCAGAGGTCAGAAGGACAAAAAGAAAAAAATATTAAAGTGGCAAGGTAGCAGAATTCTTAGCATGTCAAACAAAACGCTTAGTGGCATGTCTTCAAGATTGATTTTTGCCTTGCATCCTTTTGAGGTCAATAAAGTACCAGTCAAGTACTAGGGTTGATGTAATTGACTTGCTTCCTCCTATCAAAATTGTTGGTCTTGTGCCAAAATTAGTATTATGGTTTTGTAAATACCTACTTTTTATTTCTAGGAAAAGCATGCCAAAAAACCTACAGGAAGCATTGAAAGTTACTTTACAGATAAAAAGACACATTTATATCAACTTAGTAAGTTTATTTAATCTTTCATTATTCATATAGTATTCTGTGTTATAATAAAATAGCTTTGATATCTTGTTTTAGGAATAATAAATAGTGGTAAGTAGCTTTGACAGCTAATAATGTATATTATTATTATAAAATATTAAAGTAGAAGTGAAGACAATACTATTCCTTTTATGCATACCTGGCTTGGCTAAATTTATTTCAAGGCTCTTCAATTCCAGTTTTTGCTTCCATGTCTGATATTTCTTCTCCAAATCTTCCACAGATTCTACTATAAGATCATGATCATCAACATGCTGGAGTTCATGTGGCCAACCAATCTTAAACTCCTGTCATGGCTTGGAGGTCTGTTATAAACAGTAGAGGGTTGAAGACTGATCCCTGTGTGCATGTTAAATTCACCTGTAATCATTAACTCCAACCTTGCTGATTGTCCCTTTGTACATAGCTTGAATGGCCTTTCTAGCCACTCATTTACTCCAAACTTCTTTAGTACCCACCAGATGACTGAGAAAAGAACCCAGTTGAAGGCTTTCTCCAGGTCTATGAATGTTGCATATAGCGGCTTACTGCTAGTTAATTATTTCTCTTACAGTTGCCATCACTTGGAGGATGGCATCTACGGCACTTCTTCCTGATACAAAACCAAACTGCATCTCATTCTAGGTCCTGTGGAAGTTAACATCTTTATAAATTTTCATTTTAGAAAGATTTCTAGCAAGTATTTAATATGTAGATATTTCTGGAAGTAAAACTGCATCAGATTTCAATATTTAGCCAAGCAACTGTGAAGTATAATGGTAATGTTGAAACAATAGTATCTAAACAGGCCAGTGAGAAGATTCCATGCTATTTTTTGACTTGCTAGAAATAGCAGCCAAAGTCTCTTAAAAATGCACCCAATTGTTTTGAAAGTGATATTGCCTTTTGGAAAGCTGATATTAGATGACAATCTGAATTGAGTACTATCTTTAAGAGAATTGGATGATCAAGACTTATTTCAGTCTAGTGCAGCATTGTGTCCAAACATGATCAAGTAGATATGTTACATGTCTGCTCAAATTACTGGAGAAAATTAAACTTTCATGATCTCTGTTGCTTTCTAAATTGCATGGGTATACAACTGAGAACCTTGTTGCTTATTGCATGCATTGCTGTACAGTATAATAGCTGTTTTATATTTTGTTGAAATTCTTTATGGATAGAACTCCTTGCCTATGTGCAGCACAAAGTTCTCAATCCTTATTAATACTAGGCATCAAAATCTCTGATCCCTCAGGACAATTTCATGTGTATAATCTTGCACAAACTTTGTATATATGTATCTGGAACTGTGTTTGCTGTTACACACACAAACTCTAATTCTAGGCAGCTCTTCCACCCATTACTATTCAGCTGCTTTGGAAAAGATTCTCTAATATGTTAGAACCACTGGCTTACATGACTTTAAGCCATTAAATGTGCTCGTCTGATTGAGCTAGCTGCACCCACCTCTACCCAAACTTATTGTGTGTGCCTATCCCTTTTCTCACTTCCCAGATTGTACACTAAACATTTTGCACTATCATTCTTACCCAGAATTACAACTTTTTGAATTCTCTCTTTCCACACATTTTGCTTGCAGACAGCAATCTTCTGAATTTCAAACTGAATCTCAACTTTCCAAAAGGCAATATCACTTTCAAAACAATTGGGTGCAATTTTAAGGGACTTGAGCTGTTATTTCTAGCAAATCAAAAAAACAGCATGGAATCTTCTCACTGGCCTGTTAATCTACTATTGTTTCAACACCTGTAGGGTATCAATTTCACTGGTCAGGGAGATCCTGTATAGATCAGCAGTCCTGAACTTCCTCCTTCAATGACTGACTAATGTAACAAAAGTCTTCTAGATCCATTGTATACAAAGGCATTGCGAATCTTCCACAACACTAGCTATCTCAATAAGAATGTTTACAATTATCTATGTTTTTAAACTTGCACAGTTGGGGTAGACTTGTTTTATTGACTTGTATAAAGCATTCTATTATGAGTGAGTGTTTGAATGTTTCTGGACATTTAAACTTTGCACAATTGAGATGTCTTGATCTGAACAAGGCTCTTTACTTTAAGTTGTGTGTGTGCATTTTTGTGGACATGTTGGCATTTGTTAATGTAATGTTATCTTAGCTGAGAAGATAACATTACATTAACAAATACCATTTTCTTTTTCTTTTGTACTTATAAATATGAACTGAAATATATTTTAAAAAGTAATCTGAATTTATTACATGATAACTGAAAACTTAATGTATAAAATGTTTCTTCACAGTTGTGAATCCTGATAACACTTTCAAAATCTCTGTTGATGGAACAGTTGTTAATGAAGGAAATTTGTTAGAAGACATGACGTAAGTATCAATCAAATTTTTGTACCTTTGTTTCTCTGTTATTCAAGTATGTATGTCATGGAATGCAATTACAGCAAGTTAAGTGCATAGAATTTGCCTTCTGGGTTCAAACCCATACCTTCAACTTAAAGAAATTGTTTTGGCTCTTGTATTCTACCACCTGTTGGGTACCAGATTGTCTAAGTATCCTACAACTGGTGCGGTACTATATAGAAGCCTTTCTATATGGTCCAGATATTTAATTTTTTCAAGTTCTAGTTATAGATGAATATCGTGTGAGGCCACATAATTAGGGTGTATTTTGTTAGTTTGCTGACTAATAAAATATTCCCTCACGATCTATTGTGATTATATGCTGATTTAAGAATTCATTAGTGGATTGGTTGAATTGTTAGTGTTGGACAAAATACAGGTGTCTGTTTGACATGTTCTAAATTCAAATCTCACCAAGGTTGACTTTGCTATACAATGTCCATTTTCCCATGCTTGCGTGTGTCAGATGAAATTCAATGAACCACATCTATAACCAGATGTCCTTTCTGTTGCCAACCCCTCGCATTTCATTTTACATCAGTTATATATGTATGCTCTCTTGGAGCAGATACATTGTTTTACAACTGGATAGCCTTCTTCATGCTAACCCTTGTCTGCTTTGCATTTAAGGAATCTTTTATTCCACATAACTTCAAAGATACAAAATAACTGGATGATTTGTTGACAGGACAAGTGATAACAACTCCACCCACTGCTACATATGTACATGTGATTGCAAATATAATCACACACACATCAGCATCATCTTCCATGGGTTGGACAGTTTGACTAGAAGCTCTGCCTAATGCCAAGCACTTTACAAGTCCCTTTTTTTTTCCACAAGCACTAGTAAGGTTATGTCACTGAACCTAAAACCACATGGTTAGGAAGTGAACTTCTCAGCCACAGAACTTTGTCCTAGCCATGTGTGTGTGTGTATAATATATAGTAAAGTCAATAAAAAGAGTAAGTAAACTTGCTGTGAGAAGTGAAAAATCCAATGTGCCCTTCTCCAAGAAAAATTGGAATGAGAGAAATTGTGACAGCAGAGTTGTACATCTTCCCAAGTTAGAAAAACTGGCAGCAACTGATAAGAAATGCAGGACCTCCTGAGCTTTGTATGTAAACAATAAATGGTAGGAGAAATAGTGTGAGAAGGAAAGAGGATTGGAATGAGGAGAAATAGGCTAAGATGAAGGGAAAAGATGAGAATAAAGGGGAGGTGAAAGATAAGAAAGTGTTGAATAAACTAAGAGTAGATATAGGAGTAGAGAGTTAAAAAAAAAAAACGTTCATTTAAACTTTGAATACGAAATGTTGTTCCCCTCTGTTCCTTTGAGATTGTGGTTTTGTAGTGTGCAGTGATGACCCACACTGATAAGTAAGTGGTGGAGTGGCCTGTTATGTTGAAGTGGGTGGCAATAAACTGGCCTGACATATGTAGTAGTATGCTTTGAATATACTCCTGAAACAGATCAACAAGGCATTTGCCTGTTTCCCTAATGTAAATTGCACTGCAAAGTTTGTAGATGATGCAATGTATAAGGTTAGGCAATGTGCAAGAGAAGTTCTGATTAATATCATATTGTGTCTTGGGCCTAGTGGTGATAGTAATATCATTAACATAGGGGAAAGTGTTGTATCATAAGCAAGTGCATTCAAAAGTGCTTGGTTGTGTGGAACTGAGTTTTATAGTGCTTCTTATTAGGAAATTTCAAAGATTCTTATCTTTTTTAAAGGCGAACAGAAATGGTCCAGGAAAGTTTGGAGCAGTTGTGAGGTCGGAAAGTAGAATACAGTCTGTAGATGTGTGTAAAGGCAATAGGAGAACAGCAGCATGGTCAGTGACATGGACCTAGCAGAGTGTCAACTGATCGAGGGTGCTCTTGATTCAGGAAGAATTGTTGCATTGTTTGGCATTGGGGTTTAGAATATGAATCCACTGCAGAGCCAGCATAAGTGAAAGAATTGCGAGGGGTATGGCAGATTTAGTGTGTTTGGTGTCAGAAGAAGAGTAGTGGAGGTAGGAGTGGGAGTCAGTAGGTTGGATTGGACATGGGTAGATAGGTGGATATTGTTTGGAGATATTGAGAAAACTAACAAAAGTATGGGATACAGTGGAAGTAAATTCTAAGACAGGGTCGAAAGTTGTTAACAAAAGAGATAAAATTGTTATCTGGTAAGTGTGGTGGCTTACAAAGAGGTTGGTATAATTGGGGTCCGTCCTAGTTCCTATAACAGCACTGCTAACCTATTCATAAAATTCTCCAGAAAAAAGCAATTAAGTGTTTCGATGAGTTCAGCTAGGTAGAGGAGACAGACGAAGAAATGTTTTAAGGCTAGTAGACTGTTGTTATGGAGGATGACAGTGTACAGTGATTTGGTGGCCTTGGTGAAAAAGGCTTTGGATTCTCCAGATGGAAAAGAGAATGAGTTGAAGAGGTTTAGGGTTTGGTTGGTGTCTTTTATACATATATATTAGGTTGTCAAGAAAGTTCTTAAGGAATTTTTAATTTTGGTTTTAAATGATGAGTTTTCAAATTAATTTTCATTAAATCACTTTGACTTCATATATAATTTTAAAGCTCATTTTTCACTCTATCTAATCGTGTTATTCATTTCCTTTTTGAATAATTAGGCCATTTTTTCCGGAATGTTGAATACAACATGGACAAAAAGCAAATTCGCACAATTTTCTTATTTCCGTTCAAGCTAGGCTGAAAAGCTACTGAAACAGCTCACGATATCAACGATGTGTTTGGCCCAGGAACCACTAATGAATGTACAGCACAATAGTGGTTCAAGAAATTTCATAGCGGTGATGAGAGTCATGAAGATGATAAGCATAGTGGTCAGCCATCGGATGTTGACAACAATAAACTAAGAGCCTTAGTCAAAGCCAATCCACGCACAACTGTTCAGGAGCTTGCTTCTGTATTAGACTTAACATATACGACAATTTCCAACCACTTGAAAGAGATTGGAAAAACAAAAATACTTGAGAAATGGGTGCCACATGAATTGAACAACAAAAAGTGTTGTCTTCTCTTTTACGCAACAAGAACAACCTGTTTCTCGACCAGATTGTGACTTGCGATGAAAAGTGGATTCTTTATGACAACTGGCAACGCTCAGCTCAGTGGTTGGACACCGACGAAGCTCCACGGCACTTCCCGAAGCCAAAGTTGCACCAAAAGAAGGTCATGGTGACTGTTTGGTGGTCTGTGGCCAGTCTCATCCATCACAGCTTTTTGAATCCAGGCGAAACCATTACAGTGGAGAAGTACTGTCAGCAAATGGGTGAAATGCATAAGAAACTCCGACAAGAACAGCCAGCATTGGTCAATAGAAAAGGACCAATTCTTCTCCACGTCAACACTCGGCCGCACGTCACACAACTGACTCTGCAGAGGTTGAAAGAATTGGGCTATGAAACTGCCTCATCTGCCATACTCACCAGACCTCTTGCCTACCGATTACCACTTTTTCAAGCATCTTGACAACTTCCTGCGTGAGAAATGCTTCAGAAACAAAGACAATGCCAAACACACCTTCAGCGACTTCATCGCCACCAGAGCGCATGATTTTTACGCTACTGGCATAAATAAACTTGTTTCGCGTTGGCAAAAGTGCGTTGATTCTGATGGTGTTTATTTCGATTAATAAAGTTTTGTTTGAGCCAAAGATATGTGCATCTGAATTTAAAGGTTAAAAACTGCAAGAACTTTCTTGACAACCTAATACATATATATGTATATAGATGTGTGTGTGTATGTATATATATATATATAATATTGTTTAACATCTTCCATGCTAGCATGGGTTGGACAGTTTAACAGGAGCTGGCAAGCCAGTGGATTGCACCAAGCTCTACTCTCTGTTTTGGCATAGATTTTATTGCTGGATTCCCTTCCTAACACCAACCACTTTACAGAGTGAACTGGATGCTTTTTACATGGCACCAACCCCAGTGAGATCACCAAGTAACTTGCAAGACAAAGATTGTTTGAGTGGGGTATGGTATTGAAGAAAGTGGCTTTGTGCTGGGTGATGAGAGCTTAGAATATGACCAAGAGACAGAAACAGGTGTCTTGCATAGAGGGGATACATAGTTACTCCTGTCAGAGGGAGAGAGAGAGGGGGAGAAATTATGGCAGTATGCTAGGGCATACTCAAGGTATGAGGATATGACTATAAAAGGGATGGTAAAGTATTGCCCAGGGTATATGAGTAGGAAGTTCATGTGAATGCAAGGGATGTTGTTGTGACTGGTAGAACCTGGGTGTATAGAGAGAGGAGACAATTAAATAGCAATGATACAGTTGGCTGGGCAGAGAGGATAAGATTGGGCTGCAGGAATAGGGAGGGAGAGATAAGCATAGTGCATGAAGAAGATGCAGTGTAGTTTGATTCATTGGAGTAGTGTGTGAAAAATTTAATGTTACATGTGGGTGGAATACACAGCTCTTCCAAAACTCAGTTTTGCTGAGGTGTATGAGTCTTAAGAATCTCATATTGGTTCAGTCATCTCCTCGGTGGGACATGCACACACACCTCGTTTTCTCATATCCTGTGCTTTTAACATGCACTGTTTTTACTCATTTCAAATCTACTGGTTTGTTACTCAGCATGTCAGATTTTAATGGAGTTTCATCCATATTTCCAATATGAGACAATGGAAACTGATTCTTTTTCTCAGCTGGACGATGAATTATTTCGTGTTACAATGTAGCTATCTTGTCTCTAGAGTACCCATTCTGCTACATCATTTTCCAGCTTCAGCCATCGAGTGCTTCCTTTTATTGCACATTTTTGTTTGAGCATTTGTCTTAATTTTACTTCATTCTTTCTCCACTCTTGTATCATCTTCTCAGTAATGCCGAATGTTCTAGCAGTAGCATAGTGTTTCGAACTCTTGACTACTTCTGTAACTTTCAGTTTGAAACTAGCCACCATATATTGCTGGTGGTTGCATATTGGTATAGGTATAGAATAATTATAAATTTCACTTGACTAGACAGTTCGTGATTTTATATGAAGTATAGATAACTGGTTATTAATAGTCCAGGCTGACTGTAACAGTTTAGAACATTTCAGTCATATGAATCACCATTTTTAGCAGTTATGATAGCAATAATGTTTTGATAAAGAAGAATCAGGTTCCCTTTTTGGTGATGTATGTATGAAAAAAATATGATATAGAAAGGGATTTACTATTTCATTTATTTTAATTTCTAAGGATATAGTAAGTAAAAAAAACATTTGTAATAACATCATCTTTACATGACCAATATTTCTAAAGATACTTGTTGCAAAAGCTAGTCTGTACATAGATGGTTTTGTAATTTAGCAGTTGTCTTATACTACAGACATGAGATAAATTCATGAAATTTTTTTCACAAATTTTAACCTCATCTGATCGAAAGGTCGTCTTATACATGGAAATATACAGTACTTTATCTTATAAACCCCTGAAATGATAACAAACTTATATTCAACATAAAGAGCCAGAGGAAACACCACAAACCATTTTGTCTGTTGCACTGAAATTTCTGGTATTCCACTACTCTAATAAATGTGTTTATAATTTAGATACACTTTTGAGGGAAGTGGCTTATTTGATTACATCAACCATAGTATTTGACTGGTATTTTATTTTATTATTCCATTTTGGTGAGCAAGGTCTTTGTACAAGGTTGAAATACATCAAATTCTGAACTGTATCATTGAGTAAAAAGATAGGCAACACAATCCCTCCATTCCTCATCGGCTTGTTTCTCTCTAAATGTAGTGATAAGTATTAGATGTGACATTCAAAGTCTCTTTGCTTAGTGATATTTGTTTCATTATAGACCTCCAGTTAATCCAGCTAAAGAAATTGAAGATAATAAAGATCAGAAACCTGCTGACTGGGATGATAGAGAGAAGTAAGTAACTGAACTTTTTTGAAACCCTGCTTCTATTGAAATACACAACCTTTCTTTGAATTAATTTAGAAAATAATCATGATGTTTGGAACATAAATTAACATGAAATTATGAAAGGTTTCACTTTAAATAAAAAGTGTAACTTTTTCTTGTGTAGTTTGTTTCTTGAATGTTTTCATAACCTGAATCATTACATTCATGTTCAATGAAATATTTACTTTATTTTCAGAATAGCTGATCCTGATGCAGTGAAACCTGATGATTGGTAAAATTTTATTACATTTTCTTACAATCTTGTCTTGATTTAACAAAATCAGTTATGTAAAAATTTTCCCTCTTACCTCTAAACTCATTTGTTCTTTATCCATATCTACTCAATGTGATCTTTAATGTAATACTAACCCCACCCACCCAAACATTTTCTACCTAAAAATCAGTTGTGTATTATCTTCTTTTACTCTGAAGTATATTAATCAGTAATTTCAATCCTAATGTATTAAATTTTTAGCATTTAAAATGAGTAAATGTGGTGAAATATTTGTTGAAATGATGGCATAGTACCCCACCTTCCTTTGTTTTTTGTTTTGTGCATGCTCTCCCTTTGATCAGTCTATGGTCCATTTCATGACCTCATATTACTCTACCCCCTTATCTGTTCTTTTATCAAGTATGGAGAAAGGAGGTAAGTATCTCCATACTTGAATCGCTTATGTCTTGGTATCTCTCCTTCCTTTTTCTTCCTAAATCATGATGCTCAATTAGGCAAGGATTGCGCTCTGGCAACCTTTACCCACCCACCCATCCATCCCTCATTCTCCTGTCACCATGTTCTCTCGGACATTATCTTGAGGACATGCATTCGTCCCTCATCATCATTTTATCTCTCCTCCAGGCACCACTCTATTCACTCACCCATATATATTGTATGATGACACTACTTCCCCTCATACTGAGTCCTCCCTGCTGGCCTTATCCCTATATAGTAGCTAGAGTAAAATCTCAGAAAAAGTTCAGGGAGCTGCTACCACTGCTGACAACAAAGATCTTTTCCCTAAGAGTGAAGAGTAGATTTTATGATGCTTGTGTTAGAACTACAAAGCTGCATGGTAGTGAAACATGGGCCTTGGATGTAGAGCACTTGAGAAGACTACAGAGAAATGAAGTGAGTATACTCTATTGGATGTGCAATGTGAGTGTGCATGAAATAATTAGTATGAAGGTGCTGAGTGAAAAACTGGGTATTGAAGGAATCAGATCTACTGTGCAAGAAAGAAGTCATGTGATGCATGATGCATATGGATGAGGACAGCTGTATAAAAATGTGTTGATCACTAAATGTAGATGGAACTTATGGAAGAAGGAGATGCTGGAAGACATGGGATGAAGTGGTGAAGGCTGACCCCAGTACCCTGAGCATAGTGGAGGAGATGACAAAGGACTAGGATCTCTGGTGATTTGAGGTTCTTGAAAAGACCCACCCTCTTCAGTGAAACTCGGCTCTGGATGTGGTACGTTTTGTGCCCTCCACACATTACTGTGATTCATCCTCACCTTTACATATACTATGCCTGCTTAACATGTCATTTTCCTCTGGCAACTGTGTCACCTTTACTACTCCTGTCGTTTACATCCACCTTTCAATCCTACCCATTTTGACAGTCTACCTTCCATCCCTTCATTCTTCTTCCTATACAATCTTGCAAATCACCTACTCACTTCTACTCACCTTGTGCCTTGTAGGGCCATCTAGGCACCTCATTGCCATTATCTATCCCTAGCAGCTCCTATTGATCATTTTTTCTTTCTCTCTCTGCCCCACCCCCTCCTCAGTAATTCTTTCATCCCTAAGCATGAAGCTCAACCTACCCTCCCACCTCCTTCAAGATTTGTAGTCCTCTGAGCCGAATATATGTATAACTGAATACACACATGCGTTTGAGAATTAAATTATTTCCTTATCTGTATCAACGCTTCTAAAGCAAACTTCGTTTGTTGACTTTCAGCATAAGTTTAATTTAACATGCGATAGCATATTATAAAAGCTAGATTTATATATCCTAAATTTACAGAAGAATTTATCGTCTGGGCAGTTTAGTTTAATGGTAAAGCACTTGACGCGTAATAACGGGGATGTGAGTTTGAGTCTCATGGCTGGCTGCCGACAGATTTTTCTGCAAAATATTGATAGTTTGTCCTGTTCATGCTACTTCCTTATCTGTATCTTTCAATACATCTCAAACACTTGACATTCAACGTAAGTTGAATATATATATATATATATATATATATATATATAGAGAGAGAGAGAGAGAGAGAGAGAGAGAGAGAGAGAGAGACAAAAGAAACAGGCTTGGAAGGACTGGAAAAACGGTGGTAGCAGGGAATTGTATCAGACTGCCAGAAGGGAAGCTAAGCGACAGGTTTATTAAGCCAGAGGGGAAGCAGATAAGAAAAAATTTGCCAATGTTCTGCACCATGAGGCCGAAAGACTTGAGGTATTTGGGGTTGCAAGACAGTGTGAGAGAGAGAATCGGATGTCGTGGGAGAGAAATGTGTTCGCATGGATGATGGCACGCTTGCACTAAACGAAGCTGCAAAGAAAGAGGTTTGGAGACACCACTACAAAAGGTTGCTCAATAAAGAGAATGAATGGGAGGAAGAGAGTCTGCTGAATGTCAACCCAACAGAGGGACCAGCGATTCGAGTTGACAGTACCATGGTAGATAAAGCTGTTAAGAGTATGAAAACAAGGAAAGCCCCCCCAGCCCATCAGGAATCACTGCAGAGATGCTAAAAATATCTGGCAGTGTAGGCTATATAGCCTAGTCACCCGTATTGTTAACCAGGTAATACACGAAGGAGTCAGCGGTGTAATGTGAGAATTCCAAGGTAAGAGGAAAGCCTCACAACCACATCAGAGAGCATGATAATATGGAGCAGCTGCAGTCTTCCCAGCAACTTGGTTTTAATGCAGTATGTGTAGCAAAGTGATGAAATCAAAGGCTGGCATGAAGAATTATTTACCAAGTAAAAAAAGAAGCTCAAGAAGTTCCAAGATATCATATTCAAGGACTAGTTGACAACTAATATATATATATATATATATATATATATATATATATACCTACACACACACACACCTAACCACTCCCAGCTTCTCTCCTAAAATGTGAGTAATCATGTAGCTTCACAGCAAGAAACATGCTGTGCTCTAACCCTTTTCTTTCCTGCTTTATCCCCCTTCACTTCTTATTCTCTTACTATAAAGTTGCTCCCTATTGTAATTTGAAAGAGATATGGTGATATGTCCAAGTGAACATATGTTTTGTGTACATGTGTATACACACACTTGTACATGAGTATTTGTGTTTCCTTGTCTTGACACTGCATGACAGTTGTAAGCATGTGTTACCATCATAAATTAGTGTCCTTTTCAATCCTTTGTGAAAACATGTCTGGCCATGAGGAAATATTTCCTCATGTAAAAACAGGAGAAAGAGCATTTAATTGTAGAAAATTTGCCTCAAAAAATAATTCTGTCCAGCTCAAGCAAACATAAAGTGGACACCAGAACAATTTTATATATAATTTGTGTATCTAACTTCAGGGATGAAGAACAACCAGAAAAAATTATTGATGAGGATGCTGTGAAGCCTTCTGGTTGGCTTGATGATGAACCAGAAGATATTCCAGACCCTGATGCTGAAAAACCAGCTGACTGGTATGTTAACTTTGAGATTTAGAAGTATGTGTGAGGTGTAACATTTGTTGTTGGAAAAATCTGGGCTTGTTTATATAGACCTGCCATTACTGGCATTCAGTATATGACTTGAACAATAGAAGTGAGGTAGGGGCGTAGTAAATTGTAAAGGAATAAGACAGGTTGTGGGTGATGCAATGTGTACTTGGAGTGATGTTACAGACAAGGGTTGAAGAAGAGTGAGAATAATCTAAGTATGTGAATCAGTGCTGTTTGGACAGCATGAGAAAGAAATAACTATTCAGTTATTATCTAACTGAAAGTGATATTGTGCAGATGGAAAATGATTACCTTGATAACATGATGGATGTTTGTTACATTGTGGTATTTGTACTTCACTAAATTAAACATGCCATGAACCAATGGCTAATCCATTGGAAACCGTTTACAAATGCTATTGTTCAGTTGTTTTTTGAAAACAAATGGTTGCTCATACAAGCACTATTGATATATACTTCATAGTTACAGTAATTTGGTAAAAAAAAAAAATTTATTTATATTTCAAGGTTTTTTCAAATGACAAGATGTCAAACATATTTTAATAATTTAAAAATTACCTAAAATCAATTAACTGAAGTTTTCTCTTTGAATTTGCAGATGTTTGTATTTCTACTTCTTTTGTACGAATTTAACTTCTGGCCAGGTTATTTTTACTTGTCTTTCTCTTATTCATATAGGGATGATGATATGGATGGAGAATGGGAGGCTCCCTTGATCTGTAAGTAATTTCTCACTTCTGTAATTATATTTACAAGATATTACTTACTCTTTTGTTTGAAATGTGTTAAGTTGTAGTAAATTTTTAAGAAAATAAATTTCACAACTAAATAACATAATTTTGTTGACCTACACAAAGAACACATTTTTCATGATATATGCTATAACTTTTTGAATTTATTTTCATTTTTGTAAATTTAGCTAACCCAAAATGTGCAGATGCACCTGGTTGTGGTGAATGGAAACCAGGTATGATTGATAATCCTAAATACAAGGGCAAATGGAGACCTCCAATGATTGACAACCCAAATTACCAGGTCAGTTTTTTCGTCTTGATAAGAAAGGGATGCTGTATCCATGATTTTTTTAAGTATCTTTGAAAATTTTGGTATGTGATGGTGGGTGAATTATTTAGGAATTTCCTTTGTAGGATTTCTGAGACCTTTGGGAGCTTATGGGTGGGGGAGACAACTCGAGTATTCACCCTTTTAAGGCTTTTCAGATGGTGGGAGTTGGGTAGTGGGCAAAGCAATTCTCCAGTTTCTGTCTGTCCAGAGATTTCTGTGCATACTTGTAACAATGGATTCCACTAAAGGCAATTAAGAGCCAAATTTGGGCAAAAACAAAAGAAAACGTAACTGGATGAGATAGCTATTTTGGTATTAGGGTTAATTTTTGTCTTCCATACTACTTTGTTGGTCAAATAATTACTTGTTATATACTAGGGTTAAATTTAGTTGACCATGTAAATATTCTCTTCTATAAAAATTGATCTTCAGATGAATTAGTAAACAGAAAGTAATATAGCTGAAGTAATAGAAACTAATACTAAAATTAATAAACTATACTAATTCTGCCTTTTTTTTTTTTTTTTTTATGTTCTGATCTGAGAATGACTTTTGTTCCTAGCAAGTCTAAAGAATGTTTTCCATCCTTTATTGTCTCTATTCATTATCAGTAGAGACCTTGTCCCCTCTTCCTTATGTTCTCTGTTTATTCTTTTCTTTTCACTCAACTAAGAGGGCAGAAGTGGTCAGAAAGCGCTATTAGGTGATAGGGAGAGTGTGGGAGAGAGATGATAGTATAAAGGTTGTTAGTAAGGAGATTAAATAGGAACATGGCAAAGAGAGTGGTAGGAGAGAGCCAGTGCAAGAGAGGATAGAAGGGAAATTAATGGAAAATAGTGATAGACTGCTTCATGATGGATTAGGTAACAATGAGAAGAAAGTGTAAAGAGAAAAAAGAAAATAATTATGCAATAGTGACTGGGGTATTGGAAGCGATATTGAATTGAGAGAAATCCAGTATGTTGCAATTGTCATTTCACAAGTGGCAGGATGAGAGAAAGAGATAGTGCTAGGAGCCAATGGACAGAGAAAGAAACAATTATAAATATATTGAATATCCCAGCCTTCATCACTGTTGTTATTTTAGATGGTCATACTAGTGGGCAAGACTTCTCTAGTACAGCATTTATCTCTTCATGAATTCTGCTTCTTGAGATCAGTTTTTGCTACATATTAGGTTTTCTGCAGGTTTCCTTTCTACAAATTCCATTTACTTGGATCACTTGCTCCTGTATATAGCCTGTGTTCTCCCTACATGTCACATAACCTTATCAGCACTATCTTGATCCCTCTTGTATCCAATTTTTCTCTCTGTTCATTTGTGCTCTACTGTATGTTTACTAGCGTTACAGATCCACCTTAGCATTCTTACATCATCACTTTCTTGCCTTTCCATATCTTCTTCATTCAAGGCTCACATCTTGTTACCATGCAGCATCCCAGTTCATACACAAGTATCATATAATTTGCACTTTACTCTGAAAAAGCTTTTGTTGAGAACAGAAGCAATAGATTTTAATGATTTTCTACCTTGTTCTGATACTGGCTTCTGTGCTTTCTCAACCCTACTTCCCTTTTCACTACTGATTTATTCACACGCATAACAAATGTTATCAACTACTTCTAGGTAGTTTTCTAAGCATTTGAAAGAATCTATTTGACTTGTAGTTTATTACTAACTCTTATACATCTGCCTTATACAAAATCTACCTTTTCTGTCAGCCTGCTTGTGCTTCTACTACAGCTCTTGTGTGCACTTAATTTACACTGTGTACACCGTAAAGAATTTCTACTTTATCTCTGCATATTGAACATAGTCACTTTTCCATTGGCAAAAGAATCCTGTTTTCATTCCTGCTAATTAAAACTTTTAGTCTTTGGGCAGTTAATAGATGTTATCCAAATTTTCCTCAAATCACACTCTACTATCTTATGTATGCATAAACCAACAAGCAAGATCTTTAGTAGTTAATTCTTCCTCAAATCACACCCTCATGTTCATTTGATACTTGAGCATCACTGAGTACCTCTGTTGATATATCATCATCACACATACATAAATGTATATATGGGCATAAATATGTGTTTTATATATATATATATACCTTTCTCTCTCTCTAGGGTATATGGAAACCAAGAATGATTCCTAATCCTGATTATTTTGAAGACTTGAATCCTTATCAAATGATACCAATTGTAAGTGGATTATTTAATTTTGTTCAAAAGTTAAAAAAATAAAAATTAACCCACCCCTTCTTTCTGCATCAGTGGTTCTTAAATGGTATGCTGCAAAGTACTGTAAGTATGCCTGGATTAAAAATAATATATAATCTAGGAATTTAGAAAATTCATATTAATGTCTTTGAAAACACAAGATGCTTATATAGCAGTTAGGAAGCTTGCTTCCTCAGCAACATAGTTTTGTGGGGAAATTTCTTCTACTCTAGGTCCTAGCCTAACAATGTTTTGTGAGTAAATTAGGTAGACAGTGATTTCCATGTGTGCGAATGATTACATTCTGCATTCGCATATAAATAGTGCTGAGCACAAATGGGGAACTTTGTTGACAGTTCTCTGTCAACAAACTAGAAGACATAAGAAATTTTTTAAAAATCTCTTGAAAAACAGGCCAGTTTAATGCCAGGAAGGGGATCTAATTATAAAACAATACTTTAGTAGTATATACTGATCAAACCCATGCAAGCATGGAAAAATAAATGCAAGAGAAATGAACAAAGTTTTTAATGCACAGAGTTGAATGATAGAAAACCACTGCTCTATGTACTCACTGGAAATGCAAAATTTACTTCAAAAATTGATATCCTATTTACCAAAAAAAAAAAAATGAAAATGAAGAAAAATTTGATGGAGATTCATTATGCTTTTACTTAAATTTGAAAATTTCTTTTCCAGGGTGCTGTTGGATTAGAGTTATGGTCTATGACTGAATCTATCATGTTTGATAACATTCTTATAACAGACAACCTTGCAACAACTACGAAATGGACTGAAGATACGTTTGCACTAAAACAAGCTCAGGAAAAATCTTCCATTTCTGGTGTAAGTTGAATAAGCCTTCTTACTGATAAAAATCTGTTTTCATCTACAGCTACTTTAAATGTTTCTGTTATTTCATCCAAAACTAAATTTGTGACAAGGCAGTGGTTCTCAAATCCTACACTGAAATCAACTTTGCCTCTCATCCTTCTGGACTAGATAAAATTACATTCCAGACAAGTACTGAGATTATTTTAATTGACTCTACTTTCCTCTTTAATATGTGTCATTCCAATGTTATATTAAGGCAACGTTTTACATCATCATTTAGTATCTGCTTTCCATACTGGCATGGGTTAGAGACAGTTTGATTGAAACTGGTAAGCTGTAGAGCTACACCAGGTTCCAATCTGATTAGGCATAGTTTCTACAGCTGGACGCCCTTCCTAATGCCAACCACTCCAAGAATGTAATGGGTGCTTGCTTTTTATGTGCTGTTGTATTTTCGGGTTCTTATTTTGTTGTCTTCATATATATTCTGTGGTTGATGATGTATTTACTCTTTACTCTTTTACTTGTTTCAGTCTTTTTGACTGTGGCCATGCTGGAGCACCGCCTTTAGTTGAGCAAATCGACCCCAGGACTTATTCTTTGGAAGCCTAGTACTTATTCTATCGGTCTCTTTTGCCGAACTGCTAAATTACGGGGATGTAAACACGCCATCGGTTGTCAAGCGATGTTGGGGGGACAAACACACACACACACACACACACACACATACACATATATATATATATATATATTATATACACATATATACAACGAGCTTCTTTCAGTTTCCGTGTACCAAATCCACTCACAAGGCTTTGGTCAGCCCGAGGCTATAGTAGAATACACTTGCCCAAGATGCCACGCAGTGCGACTGAATCCGGAACCATGTGGTTGGTAAGCAAGCTACTTACCACACAGCCACTCCTCCCCAGATATAATATATTGAAGTTGACCTAATTTCTTTTATCACTTCCTGTTGGTAAAATGACAAGAATCATCAAATAAATTTCTGTGAAAGCTCAATTTCAAAGATATTTTCATTTGGTTCTCGTTTATTTTACTAAGTTTAATTACAATTAAATATAAATACATGAGAGTAATCTCTCCCTTCGTCAATAAAGAAAGACGTGAGAAAACATACGTATAGTAGGAAATTTAAAATTTTTCTCTAAGAGTTTATCTACCACAAAGACATAACAAGAATTAAATTACCTATCTATTTCATTGAAACTAAACTAAAGAAAGCAAAGGTCATTATGGAGGAAAGCAACGTCTTGTATCATAGCAGGAATGTTAAACTACAAGAAGTGTATGTGAGAGCGAGTAACAGCTTCCAGAAGCCACACTATCCACTAACTAAAATCGGAAAAAATTCAGGCTTTTATAACTTTCCATGGAAGTTTCTAGAAGCGTTCTGAAATATCTTTTAGAATAATTCTGGCTAAAACCTAGGATGATTTCGGTTGAAATTTTTTCAACCAATGAGAGAACTTGTTTTAAATTAGTTTAAAACAAAGCCTCCAAATAAACAGCTTTGACTATGATTTCACTTGGCTTGCCGAGTCATCTCATGCATGGCATATCGCCAAAAGTGTCAGCACTTATCATTGTCTCCATGGGGTCCAATGTTCAAAGGGTGCTTTTTATGTGCCACTGGCATTGGCCATGACTATGAATTCACTTGGCTTGTTGGTGCTTCTCAAGCATGGCCAATCACAAAGGTCTCAGTCACTTGTCATTGCTTCTGTGAGACCCAATGTTCGAAGATCATGCTTCATCACCTCATCCCATTACTTCTTGGGTCTACCCCTTCCACAGGTTCCCTCTACAGTTAGAGATCGACTCCTCTTTACACAGCTGTCCTCATCCATACACATCACATGACCATACCAACACAGACGTCTCTCTTGCACACTGCATCAATAATTATTATTAGGCTTAGGGAGTGGCTGTGTGGTAAGAAGCTTGCTTCCCAACTACGTGGTTCTGGGTTCAGTCCTACTGTGTGGCACCTTGTACAAATGTTTTCTACTATTCTACTATAGCCTCAGGCTGACCAAAGCCTTGTGAGTGAATTTGGTAGATGGAAACTGAAGGAAGCCCATCGCTTTTAATATATATATATATATATTTGTGTTTGTTTGTCCCACTGTCTTCACTTGACAACCAATGTTGGTGTGTTTATGTCCCTGTAACTTAGTGGTTTGGCAAAAGAGACCGATAAAATAAGTACTAGGCTAAGTCCAGAGGTCGATTTGTTCAACTAAAGGTGGTGCTCCAGTATGGCCGCAGTCAAATGACTGAAACAAACAAAAAAAATACAAGACTGAATGATTTTATTTTGAAATTGTTTACAATATTTAAAATCATCCTCACATATTGCTGATGCCAACTATAGTTGAAGCAATACAAATATTAAATCAGAAAACTTTTGAAAAGAATATAAATCAATAAAAGAAGACAAGAGAGAGATAGTTTTTAAAAGTAGATGATTTTTTGCTATCTAAATTTTTAGTTTTATTCTTTTACTTGTTTCAGTCATTTGACTGCGGCCATGTTGGAGCACTTCCTTTAGTCAAACAAACTGAACCCAGGACTTATTCTTTGTAAGGCTAGTACTTATTCTATTGGTCTCTTTTGCTAAACTGCTAATTAACAGGTACATAAACACACCAACAATTCAGTTGTCAAGCGATGGTGGGGGGACAAACCCAGACACACACACAAATATATACATGTGTATGTATATATGTATGTATATATATATATATATATATATATATATATATATATATATATATATATATACATACATACAACGGGCTTCTTTCAGTTTCCGCCTACCAAATCCACTCACAAAGCTTTGGTTGGTCTGAGGTTAAAGTAGAAACCCAAAAAGTATCAGTTACATACTGAGGTTGGTTAAGTATATCTTTTACTTAAATTTGTGACTTTCTCAGTTATTGCTTAGGAGAGTGACGGATGGGAAAATTTATAGAGTGATTGAACTTTGCACTATATAGTTATGTTTTTAAGTTTAAATAGTGTCTGTGTTGACATTGAGTAGATTTAAGTTGACATGCTCTTACCTCTAAATTTGTGGGTTTGTTCCAAAGTTAGAACTTACTACAAGTAGTAATAGTAATTAAGCACAGTGGAATGGCAGAAATAGACTGAATGTCTAAAAGTATATATTTTGTCGTTAGTCTTTCGTTTTCATCATCATCATCATCATCATCATCGTTTAACGTCCGCTTTCCATGCTAGCATGGGTTGGACGATTTGACTGAGGACTGGTGAAACCGGATGGCAACACCAGGCTCCAGTCTGATTTGGCAGAGTTTCTACAGCTGGATGCCCTTCCTAACGCCAACCACTCAGAGAGTGTAGTTTTCTCTTTTGAAATTACTTGGCTTGACTTCATTTATATATCTGGGGACAATTTCTTCCTCAGCACTGTTGTGGCCTTGTGCCATTATCAAAAAGTATTCTTAATGAAATGTGTTTAATGATGTTTTATAGTTTTTTCTGACTCATAGTATCACAGTATCGACCAGGCCTTCAGATGTTGTTATACTCCACTGGTCACAGTGCACTTCCAAACCCCAATTGCTTAACCAAATCGTCTTCCTATTGTTGTGAAGACCTTCCAAGTGACCTTTTGTGATCTTTCGGCTATTACTCAGCAACTGCACAGGTCCACCTGTAGTCTCTCAACCTTGTGACATGTATGGCCCAGCAGAACTTGTGCTTTTGGTACTCTGTGATCACATGATTCACTCACTCCATTCTTGAAGTATCTCATTTTGAATGTGCTCTCTTAATGATATTCCTAACATAGATCTTTCCATGGCCCTTTGCATCATTGCCAATTGATGTTCTATTGTCTTCGTTGTCTCAATATCATATTAGAGCACAAGTAGGACAATGCTACTGAAGAGTCTGGCACATATGGCAATTGCTAGCTTTGTTTTGAGCTCATCCTTTGAGTTAAATACCTGAAAAACTTAATTAAATGAGTTTGTCTTCAAGGAATAAGTGAGGCAATATAGCTCAAAATGAAAGTTTCTCTTTTTAGCTTAAAAATGGAACCTATTAATCCTGTGCTCTAAGGATCAGGCATTTTTGTGATTTCATCATCACCTTAGTCCCACTGCATGGTACCTTGGGCTAGTGTCTTATACTATAGCCTCAGGCTGACCAAAGCTTGTGAGTAGATTTGGTAGATGGAAACTGAAAGAAGCCCGTCATGTGTTTGTCCCCCCACCACCATTGCTTGACAACCAATGTTGATGTGTTTACATCCTCATAACTTAGCAGTTCAGCAAAAGAGATTAATAGAATAAGTACTAGGCTTACAAAGAATAAGTCCTGGGGGCAATTTGTTTGACTAAAGGTGGTGCTCCAGCATGGTCACAGTCAAATGACTGAAACAAATAAAAGAATAGTTTTAACATCTATTTATTTATCAGCTCTTATCAATATTTATGATTATCAATTGCTTATGTTCCTGTAAATAATGACAAGTGATACAAAGCTATGATATATAAGGGTGCACTGGGTAAATCATCGCCATTTTATATTTTTAATTTCACGCATGTGCATTGTTTGTTTTTGATTTTGTTGACTACACAGTATAGTAGGGTCAGTTGGACACCATCTGTGAGAAAAATAGCACCATGACACAATTCATTCTGCCCAAAATTTGGTAACGACATACTGTACTGCTTGGCATTTGTGCCAGAAGGTCCAATACAAACATTTCAAAGTATTTGGGAGTCAATCTGAGGACCAAGTGTGATGAAAATCAAACATCCAGTCAACATCATGGTGTTTGGGGTGGTCTCTAGTGATGGTGACGTTATGCCTCCATTCGTCTTCCCACACGGCCTCAGTCTCAACATGGAGGCTTACATCAAGTGCCTGGAAGAAGTAGTGCTACCCTGGGTCAAGAGGGTGGCTGCTGGAAGACCCTCTGTTTGGCAGCAGGACTCTGCATCATGTCACATAAGCAGGAGAACCCAGTCATGGTTTTCAGATAATTTCTGTGACCATATCACCCTTAACATCTGACCACCTAACTCCCCACACTGCAACTCCCTTGATTTTTATGTGTGAGGCGCAGTTGAGCAAGAGACCAACAAAACTCTTTGTAACACCAAAGATGAACTGAAAGCAAGGATTATGGCAGCATTCATCAACTTAAACAAGGAGACCATCCAGAAGAGTTGCGGGAGATTCCGAAGTCGTCTGGAGGCCATGATTGAAACCAATGAGGATTTTATTGAATAAATTTACTCTTTAGTATTTGAATATATTTTTATGCAACTTTGGTAAATATATCTGTTAAAATGTGATGTCATTGTTGTTTTCATTTTCATGTAATTTAGACGACAGTTTACTTAACTGCACTATATATATATATATAGTGCAGTGAATAAAAGTGTGGCTCTGTTTAAAGCCCCCCCCCCCCCTTTTCTGTGCAATATAACTAACTGCTCTTGGAGAATATGTCTGGATACTGAACCCATTTCTGGACATTGCTTAAATATTTGTGACTAACTCCTCCCCTTCCCAATGTCAAGATATTTCCCTTTCAGCATTCTATATATATATATATTGATGCAGTAACAATATTCTCAAGGTTTTTTATGGCTAATCAGTAGCTGTAATTTATTACATTTAGCTATAAAATAAGACGAAAAATATTACTGTATTGTTTTTGATTTTAATATTGCAATTGAATGGCATGTTAGTTGGGCTTTGACCTGCCAGCAGAAGGTTCATCAGCTCATACCCTGACAATGATGTGCAGTGTTTATACAATTATAAAATGTCAAGACCATTCAATTGTATATAGGTATCATGTGCAGGTTTAATTTACTGCTTTAAATCATGTGAGCTGTGTGTATCAGATGTGTTTGGTTAGCTTGAAGTATTAAGCTAATATTTTTCCATGGATTTTGAGAAGGTTAAAATAATCAAACCTTCCTTGTGACCCTGTTAAAACCACAACCTTGAATCACTGTCCAAATAATGAAAAATTATATTCAGTGGTTCCCCAAGAACTCAATGGGTTATGGAGTATTACTTTTTAATTCTCTAATTTATGTCAACTTTCTTCAATTAAATGCTTCTCTGTTTCAGAAAAGTGTAGTGCAAGCTGTTCTTGATGTGACTAATGAACGGCCTTGGCTATGGGCCGTATTCATTGTTGTTGTTTTGCTTCCTATTGTACTTGTTATTGCCTATTGCTGTGTAGGCAGCTCAGCAAAGGTAAGCTTTCCCTTTGAAAATAGCTGGTTTGCATTGCATGCAGCTGCATATCCAGTTTTTTCTTTATCTTCTAAAATACTAAAGCCTTTGTGTGTACATGAAAAAAGTGTGGCTCTGTTTAAAGCCCCCGTTTTTCTGTGCAATGTAACTAACTGCTCTTGGAGAATATGTCTGGATACTGAACCCATTTCTGGACATTGCTTAAATATTTGTGACTAACTCCTCCCCTTCCCAATGGCAAGATATTTCCCTTTCAGCATTCTACTTATCATTGTTTCAATGATTCATGTTTTGTCGCATTTTAAAAAAAAGATTTGGTTTTGTTTTCTGTATACAGGAAAGTAGCTATTTCATGATGTTGATGAATAAACTTTCATTTGCTGCTGAAGACAATCCCTGGTTAATTGTTACATATGGAATGATTATTATCATTCCTATCATACTACTGTCTCTCTACATTATCTCTAAAGGAGGGAATCAAGAGGTAGTTTATGTGTTGTGGCTGCATTGTCCAGTATTTTCTATACTAGTTGCAGTAGTTGCTCAAGTATAGCTTTCACATTGCTTTTTCTCCCACTTGCCTCTCTTTGATATATTTGTTCATTCAAAACCTGCAGTTTAAGTACCCCACTTTTAGATGTAGTGATTATATTGTTTTTGTGCACAGGTATGGCTGCAATGTTAAGAATTTTGCAACTGATCCAACTTCATGGCAACTTAGGGCAGATGTCTTCTACTATAGCTGCAGGTTGATTAATATCTTGTCAGTGCTGAGAAACTATCATTATGTGTGTCTTTCTATACTGGTTGGAGAAACTGGTGCTTTACAAATGAAGCCCTTTCAAATATTTGTTCAACATCAAGTTTATAGATACTCCTTAACTACTTATTCTTTCAGAAATAGAGTGAGCAGTGGTTGGCCTGTCAGAAGCTTGTGACTACTAATGCTCTAGTTGTGATATATAACACATTGTATACAAGTACTACAAACTGGTAGTGAACTCTATCTTGAGCTGAGTTTGTGGTTAAACTTAAATTACCAGCTGACATATAACACCATGTACATGCTATTTTCAGTGCTTATCAAGCCAGTCCTCCTTAGATAAGTGTGAAGAATTTGTCTTGGTTTGTATATTCCATTATGGCATAGTTTCTGTTATTGGATGCCCTTTCTATACAATTCAGAGTATACTTATTATGATACTAATACTACAGAGGTTACTTTGTTCCCTGCAAGACTAAAAAGTACTCTTGACTTAAAATTCAATGCAAACATTGACCAAGAATGTGAATAGGAAAAGCATGAAAATCAAGAGGGTGAAAGAAGCAAGATTATAAGTATCATGGTGCAAGCAGGGTGGTAGGGGAAAGTGATAGGGAGACATTAATGCAGGTGTTGTATGACATTCACAGTGATAGAGATAGGGAATAATGTTTGAGACAGATAGGAGTAAACAAGAATGCATTCAATGGCATAAACAATACAGCAGATCTGATGCCAACCTTTATATATATACTAGCAGCATAACCTGACGTTGTCCGGGTGTGACTTATTACGCCATCTACGATAAGTCTTGCTAGGTGAAAATCAACTAAAAAAGGAAGCCTTACAACGAATAAACCCTTATGATGTAAATATGTTCATAATTCAAAAGACAGTGAAATTAATAGGGAAAGTCTGAAGGCTGTTTTGCGTAACATTATTAAGCATACGTAAATTTCATCCGTCTAATTGGCTATAGAAATGCTTGTGCAAAACAACTTTTTGCGCTGCCCTGATTATACATAGCAGGGTAATCCCTTTTAGCAGGAACTAGGATGGCAATTTGTGATGAAGCAATTGCTGGCGATCTGTTGCTACACAGTTTTGCCAGAATTCTATCAGATTGGGCAGAAATCTTATATCTATAATGTTTATGTGTATGTTGTTGTCACAGATCACGTATGTGTGGTTGTGTGTGTGTTTTTACGCTTCTATGTTATGAAAAATATGTTAGAGGTAGAGGGATACAAGAAAACTATTAAATGGGAGAGAGGAAAAAGAAAGAAGACTTTGTATGTATCACTTTCTCTTTCTCTCTCTCTCTCTCTCTCACTCTTATTCTATATTTTATGTTGAGCGCGTGATATATGTGTATAAGAACGCTGTTACAGGTAGAAGGGAAGAAATATAAAAGTTGCTAGAAATAACAGCCAAACCTCCCTTAAATCACAAAGTAAACGGAATTTTAAA
Organism: Octopus bimaculoides; assembly: GCF_046866305.1. NCBI lineage: Eukaryota > Metazoa > Mollusca > Cephalopoda > Octopoda > Octopodidae > Octopus > Octopus bimaculoides. Next base: position 30,121,292 of record NC_142940.1, read on the forward strand.
AAATCTAATTACTGCATTGGAAAGTCCACATCGAGAAAATTTCATTGATGTAAAAAAATTTACGAAAAAGTGGAAAATGTGGATTTCTATAAACTTTTAAAAAGACTTCACACAGATCCACAACTTCACGTTTATTATATACAAGATAAATTAGAGAATATAAACTATAGATAATAAGTGAAATAAATTAGGTTACATTCAGATTGCAGCTATCAAAGTTTAAGAAAAATTATAATAAATTAACTTAGTAATGGGGTTCAGATACAATATTAAAAATAATATCAAAAGAAAGAACGGATTTAATCAATAAAGTGAAAAGTAAACAAATATTACGATGTAATCGTTACTATCTCACATATACATATAAATTAAAAATTAAGTAACTATTATGATGTAAAGTAGGTAGATGAAAACAACACCACTATATCAAATAATTCATTAGATACTTGAGAAAAAACACCCAACTCATTTAAAGGTTTATATTAAAATAGAAATAAAGTTAAAGTTAACATATCTGTTATCTCTGTTGCTCTCTGTCTTTGCACCGTCGCTAGAAGGGGACTGAACTCATGTTTGCAAATAATGGCGACTTGAAACTTGTTAGAATTTATGGTTTAAAATTATTTTTAATGCAAAATTTCACGTGTTAGGAAGCAACGAAAAAAAAAGACAAATAGCCGATTCCGGGCATTTTCAACCATGAGGAATCCATCGGTGCGACTCCCAGATTGCTATCTTGTAAGGCGTGGATTTCTATAGATGCAACACACTCACAAACTCAGCTATATAGATATGGATATATATGTATGTATGTGTATGTATATATATGTATATACATATATTTATATGTCTATATATATATACATATATATATATATGTATGTATATATATATGTATGTATATATATGTATGTATATATATGTATGTACATATATGTATATACATATATATATATATGTATGTATATATATATGTATGTATATATATGTATGTACATATATGTATATACATATATATGTATATATATATGTATGTATATATGTATATACATATATATGTATATATATGTATCATCATCATCATCACTTAACGTCCGCTTTCCATGCTATCATGGCTTGGACGATTTGACTGAGGACTGGCGAACAAGATGGCTGCACCAAGATCCAATCTGATCTGGCAGAGTTTCTACAGCTGGATGCCCTTCCTAACGCCAACCACTCTGAGAGTGTAGTAGGTGCTTTTACGTTCCACCAGCACAAGGGCCAGTCTGGCTATACTGGCAATGGCCATGCTCAAATGTTTTGTCCGCGTGCGACCAGCACAAGTGCCAGTAAGGCGATGCTGGTAACAATCATGCTCAAATAGTGCTTTTTACGTGCCACCGGCACGAAAGCCAGACACCTGCTCTGGCAGTGATCGCGCTCGGATGGTGCTGTTAGTGCTCCACTGGCACGGGTGCCAGTCATTGAATTAGGTTTATATATATATATATATATATATATATATATGTATGTATGTATGTATGTATGTATATGTATGTATGTATGTGTATGTATATGTATGTATGTATGTATATATATATATATATATGTATGTATGTATATATATATGTATGTATGTATATATATATGTATGTATGTATATATATATGTATGTATATATATATGTATGTATATATGTATGTATGTATATATGTATGTATGTATATATATATATGTATGTATGTATATATGTATGTATGCATGTATATATATATGTATGCATGTATATATATATGTATGCATATATGTAGTTATGTATGTGTATATACGTATATATATGTGTATCACCATGATAGATCGCTAGCCACTACACATTCTTTTTTTTCTCTACTAGTTTCTTTCTGTGGAAGAACGTAGGCTCAAAACATTGAAAGACTTTTTCACTTCCCAAGCGTTATACTAGTACATCTGTTTGTTGTCTCCAGCACCTGTCTTCGTCTTTAGCTTTTTTTTAAATTCTCCCTATATATATATATATATATATATATATATATATATATATATATATATATATATATATATACATATATATATATATATATCAATTTAACTAAGAGCCATAACGCAATCCTTAATAAAGCTTGTTTAATAACCTATGCACATTTCAATGCAAGATCCCGACTCACTCTTGTCTGAGATAAAAACATGAAGTCTTGCACCTCTTCAGGGCCAAGTTACATTAATTCACAACAGACAGTAAACAACAGACAACATTATTAGTTGTACTTAAATTACATGTGTATAGAAAAGTTATAACTTTTTGTATATTCGGAATCTGCAATATAGAAGTAGTACCAACTTTTGGCTAGTCAAGTCGTACAGTTAAGGAGATAATGCCAGTTACAGAAATGGTACCAGTCCTTGTTGTCATGGCTTTTATCTTCAAAGTTTCAGGTTGCCAAAATGTATCTGATCAGATAGTTATTTGAGGATTAGCTGACCAAAATACTCATGAAATGTGACCAAGTGAAGTTTATTTTTCAATATAGTCCCCTTTGCAGTCCACACACTTCTTCCATTAGTGCTTGGATCCCATTGGTAAAGAAACTTTCATCCTGTTGGTTAAAAAAGTCATCAACAGCAGATATGATATCATCATTGCTGGAATACTGGTTCCCAGCCAAATGTTTTCTTATGTTTGGGAAGATATGATAGTCAGATGAGGCCAAATCAACCAGTTCTAAGCAACAATTATGTACAGCAGCCATTGAAACCAAGAACTTGTGTACTGGAGCATTGTCCTGAGGAAACAAGTCAGCTTTTGTTGGTTTTCCTGGGCATTTGGTCTTGATACCTTTTGTAACTGCCTCAGCAAGTTGGCATGATCCTTTTGAAGATAATTTTTGGGGCTGCAAAAGGCATTGTGTTTATTGACTGAGGCCTTCATACTATCTGCAGATGAAATTAATTTGACTGTCTTTAGAACAGGTGAAGAAGAGTATTTCCACACTATGGATTGTCTCTTTGTCTCTAGCTCAAAGTGATGAGCCCAACTCTCATCCTGGGTTGGGAAACATTTAAGGAAATCATCTGGCTCTGCCTGAAACAATGTCAGATTTTCCCATAACAAGATCAGCTTGGTCACTTTTGATCAAGTATCTGAAGCCATGGTACCCACCAAGCAGAAACTTTCATCCTTCCAATTTCATTGTGCAGAATATTCTCAACTCTCTCACGTGATATGCTAATAGCATTGGCTATTTGATTTATAGTCAGTCACCTGTCATTCATCAGTATGTGGTGAACACAATCAATGTTTTCCTTGATAGTGGCAGTTGCAGGATGTCCAAATGTTGAGTCATCATCAAGACTCCATTCCCCTCCTAAATTCTGCTGTCCACTTTTCCACTGTTGATATAGGTGGAGTATCATCCCCTAATGTAGCAACCATGTCAACATGAAAATCCTTGGGAGTTAAAGCCTTTTTCTGCAGGTACTTGACAACACCACGATGCCAATTTTTGTCCATTTTCAAGAGAAGTTGCTACAAGTTACTTTTGAAGTGTTCTTTGAACAATCAGATGTCAGTTTACCTGGAAAGAAAGAAACAATGAAGTTACTAATAAGGAAAGTTGAAATTAATGCATGCAAGATTTCACAACTCTAGCATCACTCCTTCATAGTCAGCTTATGAACTTTTCAGCCATGGTGTTACATACAGCAACTTCAGGCAAAATTTTGCATGTTTATTTAAAGTTCATTTTATGCAGATATAGCATCCTATTCTTATAAAAACTTCTTAGTAATCCAAGTTGTCTGAAATAAGAATAAAATTTTTACCTTTCTAAGTCCACATCTGAGACTTGCCTTTATACTTGTGGGCACTGCATGATTTTTTTTCTTTTTAAATCCTGTCTCTATAGTGATTTGATATTAACTAAACAGATTAGATATGCACATAGTTATGTATCTATTTTGGTTTCTTAGCATTCTGTTGTAAAATGTGACATTTCACATTAAAATCAGCTATGGTCTCAAAAAATAAATTGGCTTGAGTTATTGACTGAATATGGTTGTTACATTGAAAAACTATAACACTAAATTTTCCCAGTTTTCAAAATAGTTTACATCCTCAAATCTTGCCCTCCCCCAGCACATTTCATGTACACATCACTGGCACATTGTAATCTGTTCATGTTTCTCTTTACCAGCAATGATATTGTACATATATGTGCGAGTGTTGTGTGAAAGAGAAATGCTATAACAAAACTTTGCACTAAATACTTCCCTAATATTGACTATTTTCAATGTATATCAGATGTATGTAAACATTATTAGGGTACTGTCATAAATTCTGTGAGTTGTAAATGTTTTGTTGAGGATCCTTATAAATAATGAACACAATCATTTTCATGAATTTTGATGTTAAATGATTTTTATCTATTAATAAAAATAACCCAAAATAGTCTAATGTATAAATAAAGAATTAATTTCCTGAAAGAATTTCTGAACTAATCCAATTCAATAGACTATAAAATCAGCTTCTGTTATGTCATATTTATTAAGTTGGTTTCAGTTTTGTTGTTTAAATAAGTTAAACATTTAAAGACTTTCTTCGATGTTAAATGGAGTTGAAAGAAATATAAATTAGAACAGTTAAAACAAATGATGTTTGATATGCATATACATTATAATCTCAAAGAAGAAAATTCTGTTCAATATTGTTGATAGGTATTAGAAAAAAGAAAACCTGTGTATGGGTATGAAGGACATAATTGAATATGTATGTGGGTGTGACTAAGTTGCCACTTGCTTCTCTTCTATTTACTTTGCAGGGCATCTCTAGCTTTTGATATTAAATGTTTAACTGTTTATATATAGAAGTTTGCTTCTAATATTTATTCTCACATTGCTTCAAGGATGAAACTGCAGAGAGGAAGAAAACCGATGCACCATCACCTGATGACAAAATTAGTGATGATTCTGGCAAGGTGAAAGGTGATTCTGAGGAGATGAAAGATGATTCTGACAAGAAGAAAGACAATTCTGATAAACTTGCAGATGAAGGTGGTCAAGAAGAAGAAGAAGAAGAAGAAGAAGGTGATAATGCTTCAGGTTCTGAAGAAAAAGTGGAGCCGGTTGATGGTAGACCTAAAAAACCTTTGAAGGGGGATCTTGAAGTTGAAAAAGTAAGTTGAAAATGCTGTTACAGAATTCTCTCAGCACTTATTCAAATAATGTTTACCTATTTTTAAGTGATAATTAAGTAAACTTCATGGTTTCTCTTAATGATTTAGCTATTTTCATTTTTTAGATAAGTGAATGATTAGGCTGTTTGGAGAAAACACTTGGTTTTACATTACTTTAACTGATGTTTTAGATAGTTCAACTTAAATTCTCAACTGATAGAAATAACATTTTTTTTTTGTCTCGTTAACCTTTTAATGCTTTAGGAACTAGAGTTCAGCACCAGCTCCATAAAAACTTGTAATTTATGTATGACAGCCCTAATGCTCTCACCTGTATTTTCAAATTTGCTTTTTAAAATTCATGACTTCATGGTATTTTTCACATTTTAGTAACCAACAAGAACACATGTTGCTGTGGCAGTCTATTTTACACACCTTCACATACAAAAGAAACTGTGACTTCAGTTATAAGTCTAATTGCTGCCAATGTACTAAAACTTGTGTCAGCTCAGTTTGTGTCATCAACGTAGTTTAACGTCTGCTTTCCATGCTAGCATGGGTTGGACGATTTGACTGAGGACTGGTGAACCAGATGGCTACACCAGGCTCCAATCTGATTTGGCAGAGTTTCTACAGCTGGATGCTCTTCCTAACGCCAACCACTCCGAGAGTGTAGTGGGTGTTATTACGTGCCACCGGCATAAAGGCCAGTCAAGCGGTACTGGCAATGGCCATGCTCGAAATTGTGTATTTTACGTGCCACCTGCACAGGAGCCAGTCCAGCGGCAGTGGCAACGATCTTGCTTGAATGTCTTTTCACGTGCCAGGAAGGCGACGTTGGTAACGATCACGCTTAAATGGTGCTATTTATGTGCCACTGGCACAAGTGCCAGGAAGGCGACGTTGGTAACGATCATGCTTAAATGGTGCTATTTACGTGCCACCGGAACGGAAGCCAGACAGCTGGTGCTCTGGCAACGATCCCGCTTGGACGGTGCTCTTAGTGATCTACTGGTACAGGTACCATCACGATTTCGCTTTCGCTTGCCCCAACAGGTCTTCACAAGCTGAGTTTAGTGTTCAATGAAGAGACGTTGGCATGGGTGCCAATCTACAAATTTAGTTCGATTTTGATTTCACTTGCCTCAACGATTCTGTCTTTGCAAGCGGAGTTTAGTGTCCAAAGAAGGAATGTTATGCATAAGTGGGCTGGCTACATCCCTGGCAGAGGCCTTGGATTTTGGTCTCACTTGTCTTGCCGGGTCGTCTCATGCACAGCATATTTCCAAAGGTCTCGGTCAGAAGTCATTGCCTCGGTGAGGCCAAATGTTCGGAGGTTGTGCTTCACCACCTCATCCCAGGTCTTCCTGGGCCTGCCTCTTCCACAGGTTCCCTCAACCGCTAGGGTGTGGTACTTTTTCACACAGCTATCCTCATCCATACAAAAACTAGATATTATTATTTGTAAGTGAATAATTGATCATAGCACCTTGCTAAGAAATGATTCACTTGTTGTTTGTATGTTATTTATATCTCCTTGTGATTGTTTCTCTTCAATAACTGTAATCCTTGATAAGACAAAGAATATTGAAATATCTTTTCACAGAAAACAGATGCTGCTGAAAGTGCAGATGATGATGAAACACCCAGGTAAATGGAAGATTTCTTTAATAACAGTAATTAAGGGATTGAATAATTGTAATTAAATGATTGTTGCATTTCTTGTGACTAGAATATATGTGGGATATTAACCTCAATCTTACTGATCTCAAAAGCATTGGACATTGCTCATTTATTCAGACTTAACTAACAAACAAAAGATATTGAATTATACGATGATATACTAAATGTTCTTTATTCATTTTGGACATTACCTAGACAATGATGAGTTTCAGTGAAGCTATGGTATTGGAAGGAGGTCCATTAGTCTGCCTTTTTCAACAATGCTCCACACATAGTAGTCCATGTAATTTAAATCTGGTGAGTTTGGAGGCTACAAGTTTGGTGTTAAATGAATGTAAAGCATTTGTCCATTGATGGATTATGTAAGCTTTGTGAGACATGCATAGCCTTCAACCGTGTACATCACTCATCCAGGGCTTAATAACATAAGCTTTTTGTTACCAACCTGCCTAGAACTGCTCAAGATAACCTATTCATATTTAAATGAAAATTTTAGAATGGATCTTGTTAGTACATGTAAGCACATGATCTCACTGAGTTATAGTGTCTGACATTATTTGACATGCTGAGTTCTGTGAATTTTTGGAGGTTTTTTTCTACATCTATTTTCTGAAAGTTTTTACTACTGATAAAAACTAGATACCAGTTTCATGTTCTCAAGTAGCAAATCAGAATTTGAAAGATTTTAGAAGACATGGAGAAATCCAGCAAAATATAAAGTGAACATAAAAACCATGTGGTGTGTGATGAATCTAGTATTTTGATTTTTAAAAGTGAAACCAGCCATTTCGTCAGCTCTGATAATGATTTTAAAAAAAGAAGAATTTGTACTTGAATGAAATGAAACTTTGAAAACTGCTTCTCTTAATGATTTTCAGAAGAGGTTGGACCTAGTCACAGTCTTTCCACAGAAACAAAACCGATGGGGTTTTTTTAACCGCTTCTTAGTTTGAATTAACAAATGTTATACTAAATTCATGATTATTTTAGAATTTTATTGAAACACATAAGGGTGTATTTTGGTTAGCAATATAGTGACAAAAGGGTTAGTTGTAGACCCTGTGGAAAGATGTGAGGTGGTGAGGTATGACCTTTATTATCACTCCTAAAAAACAATTCACAGTTATTGAAAACATTGTGCATCACTCTGGAGACGTTAGAATGATCTGCATATTACTGTGTTATTTTTCTTGTTAGACTGTTGGTGTTAATCAAAGTTTTTCTGATCGGAGAAGAATCAAAGCATGCCATGCTTTTGAGATTATAACCACTTAGCAGAGATCAAATAGTTTTCCTTTATCTTTGCTAAAATGAATTGGCCTCTTAGTACATTTGACTTGTATAGAACGTTCTCATGCACAGGAGTTCTGGTAGTCCACTGTAGCATCTTAAGTTCTTCAGCAATTGTCCTCATTGATTTTCTGGAATGATCATCAGTAATGTTTTTAACCCATTGGATGAATTGTTGTGTTTTTATTTTGTGTCTGAATGTTATGGGCTTTTTTTTTAAACATTCCCCTTTGATACAGTTGAAACATTCTCACCAGAAGCTTCCAATTCCATCTGATCTTTGTTTGGAAAAGATCTTGCAACATTCAGAAAGTTGGCAATTTCTAAACTACTGCATTCCATACATAGCACCGATGACTGCGTGTGTTTTCATTTCTTGTTTCATTTCATTGGCCTTTATCTGTCAAGGAGGTCTGAAAGAAATAAAATCTTTTAATTAGTTTGAATAGAATAATATACTGATAATTAAATGTCCTTGAATAGCCCTCATATCCTATATTTCATATCATTTTCTCTTCATCTTAATATGTTTTCTATAGTGTCTAGGGAGAGTCATTATGCCAATATTATTAACACTCACTGGTTCAATTTCACTCCTTTATTATTAGTCAATTGGTTAAATATCCAACTAATTGATTGTTTGTTTACTTTGGTTAAACAGTAAGTCATTTGTTTTGTTTTTATTTGTCAAAGCTCTTTCATTGCTATTTGAAACTTTTTCAGTGACTTTTGACTTAGTTTATTCAGAGGCTGTGTTTGTCTACCTGAGACCTTGTTTCGTGCAAGTGTGCACATGTGCTAGCATATGTATATGTGATTGAATGTATTTTTCTGTGTATTCGTATGTATTATGTATCTGCATACTTCTGCTTCTTTGTGCGTGTGTGCCTGAGTGTGTCTATTCATATGAGTTTGTGTATGTATGTGTGCCTGCATATGTCTGTATGTATGGTCATGTGTTTCTTTCTTCTGTATGTGTGTGTGTCCATACTACCTATGTACCTACCTATCTATGTAATTAACTAACTAACTAACAATCTATATAACTGATCTAACCACCTAAAACGTATCTGCCTACCTGCTTGACTGCCTACTTATGAGTGTACCTATGTATGTATACTGTGTGGGTGGTATCTGTGGCATTGGGGGTATCCCTACCTTTGTGTATTTCTTATTTCGTATGAGTAATGTTTCATTTATGAGGGTGTACTCTTGTATTTGTCTTAGTGATAGGGCCTTCGGGTGTTTGGACAAAATGTGGATGTCATTTTGGCCCAGTGTGCTGCCATGTTGGTCTTTGGCATGTTGATAGAGCATGGACAACTGTTTCTTGTCATTATACTCTCTCTGGTGCTCCGCTGTGTTTCTGTCCTTACAAACTTCTTCCATGCACCTTATTCTGTAGACTACATTCTTAGTTTTACAAGTAATATTGGAGTTAAACTTTCATACTACACAGTTCTCATTAGTGCATGTGATATTTTCGAAGCTGTACATCCTACATAATTGTGATCTGATGGAGCTCCTTGGCTTCTCAATGACCTTAATGTTGAGTTTGGTGTCCTTCAGAGCTTTCCTAAGTCTGCGGGCTAATTCTTCATGAGGTGTGGCCTCCACAAACATCACTCCTTGATATTTATCAGCCCTGTACCATGTGTTCACTCTCTTTGCTTTGTCACAAATCCTCTGTGTATTCCAATCTTTACACAGGCATCATTACGTATGATGTCGTCTAATTTCTTACTCGAATCCTATCTTTCTGGTCATATCCAGATAATTGCATGTTGTGCATGAAGTTCTGTACATGTCTCCTTGTTTCACTGGGTTCACATAGGGGGGATACATTATTCATTACTCTAAGTCTAAATTAGTATGCTAATTTTCATATCGTGTGACAAAGCTGAGTTCTTGTGAACAACATATTTAGAAGCTATGGATTTCATGTAATAGTGGAGGAGCTGTACTCTGTTGTTTATCTCTAACCAAAGTTCAGTATCAAGGATCGAATGTCTATTGTTAGGGTGCCTAGTTGGGTAATCTATAGTTACCTTGATACTTTGCCGGATGGAATTAGCTATATGCTGGATGCTTGCCATCATGCTCCTCTTGGTTTCCTTGGTAGTCATGGGGTTATCATCATCATCATTTAACATCTGTATTTAACAACATGGGTTGTTTGACTGGAGCTGATGAGCCAGAGAGCTGCACCAGGTTCCAGTCCGATTTGACATGGTTTCTACAGCTGGATGTCCTTCCTAACACCATAACACCAACCACTCCAGGAGTGTAATGGGTGCTTTTATGTGTCACTGGCAACAATCATGATTATGATTCATAGGTGGGTGCCATTTACATGGGACCGGCAATGACGGTGGCTAGATGCACAGGTGCCATTTACATGGCACTGCCAATGACCATGAGTCCCAGGTGCCAATTTACATAACACCATTGATGACAAATAAAAGAGTACATCCTTGTAAATGAAACATTACCCATACTAAATAGGAAATATACATAGAAGGTAGGAATACACCAATGTCACATATCATCCACACAGTACGTGCACATAGGTACATTTGTGAAGTAGGTAAATAGGTAGGTAGATAGGTAAGTAGATGGGTTTTACATGGTTAGGTCAGTTATATAGATTGTTAGTTACTTAGTCAGTTATGTAGGTAGCTAGATAGGTAGGAAGATAGGCAAGTTAATAGGTAGATAAATAAGGTATGTATGTATGAAGGAAGGTAGGTATATAGGTAGTACAGACATGCACACACACAAAAACATATATAGGCACTCATGCATATACACAAACTCATGCGTAGATACACTTAAGCATGCACACACAAGGAAGCAGAAGTATGCATACACACGCGCACACAACAAAGTTGCAAGTAGCAACGAAAGAGCTTTGACAAACAAAACAAATCACTTATTGTTTAACAAAATTAAACAATCAATCGAGTTAGCTGGATATTTAACCATTTGACTAATATCAGGTCATCCCATAAGTTCTGTCCGATTTTACCTTTTTTAAAATTGAATGAAATTTAATAGTATTTTAGAATGTTTATGAAACAAAGTTACCATTTGTTTCATAGTTTACAGAATCATTTGGGGGACATAATTTTCACAAGCCAGGAGGAGGTCGAAACTGACATTTCAGAGTTCTTCGCTTTGAAACCAAAAGAATTTTACATTGATGGGATTAAAAAGCTCGTAAATAGATGGAAGGAAGTCATAGATAATCAGGGAAAGTACATTGATGATTAAATTTCAATTAAATATAACATTTGATCGCTTGTTTTCTTTATTCAAAATTCAGACAGAACTTATGGGATGACCTGATAATAAAGGAGTGGAACTGAATCAGTGCATGTGTTAATAACACTGGTCAACATAATTTTTGGTGCCAAGAAACAAAACACATTTTTTAGTTAATTTGATGGTCCTGATTCTGAAAATGACCTTAGTTTTTCATGGTTAGCTACTGTTTTTGCTGTACTGAAATTGTTCATTTTTGGAATAAAGATCAATTTACGATCTTGGCTGATCGCAAAATTTAGTTCAAAAAGGTAGTAGAAACCCATGAATTTTCAAGTAGGCTGAGCAATTTACATCAGCCACCTGAAATAATTTTTTAAGAAAAAAGTGTTTTTGAGTCGAAACTTTTAAAATAGAAGTACAGAATTTTTCCAATTTATTGCCAAAATTTTAATTAACTGATAAACTTTTTCAGTAATAGACTAGTAAACCTGATAATTAAGGTGACATCAAAAAAATGAAACCCTAAAATCTTTTGTTTGATATTCATAAATTTATCCCATCTTCCTTTCAATATGGAAGAAAACCAAGCACATTAAGAGCTTTTGTTTTCACAGTTGGAAAAAAAAAACTCCAACTAAAGACATTTGAACATCTTGAAAATGGTTTCACCATAACATCTGCCCTCCATGCGGGATTACAAAGATACAAAGTAGAATCAGCGTAAAGACTCTTTCCATCTCTTGCTATTGGCAGTTTTATGAGTCTTTCAATGGGACATTAGGAAAGATCAAATTAGCTAAATGTGAACATGCAAAGTGTAATGTAAATGCTCAACCAACTTGTGTTATTTTTTAATCATAGAGGTAGACATCAAATAACATGGCTTCAACGAGAAAATGCAAAAATGATCCCAACTTATTTTGCTATATATGCGGCGAGTTCACACCAAAAGCCAACAGTAAACCCGATATCTAACTTTTACAAGAAAGCCTATCGTGCTTACTTTTACATCGAGCTTGGTGGTCAGGACAAATCATGGGCCCTTCACATTGTTTGCCAGACATGTTTGGAACACATGAGACAGTGGACTCCAGGTACCCGAAAATCGCTGAGATTCGCTGTTCCTATGATCTGACGTGAGCCAAAGAACCACTCTGACAAATGTTACTTCTGCTCAGTCAGTGTTGTGGGACTGAACCAAAAGAAACGCAGTTCTATCGACTATCCCAGTCTTCATTCCGCTATTCAGCCAGTACTGCATTCAGATGATTTGCCAATCCCAGTTTTTCATAAAAATTTGTTGAAACTTGTTGAAAGTGACATGTCTGATACTGATGTAAATGAGCGATACAGAGAAAAGGATCCTGACTATGTTCCCGAAACCGTGCCAGAGCCGTTTAACCAAAATGAGCTGAATGATTTGGTTCGAGACTTAAATCTAAGCAAAGAATCAGCAGAACTTTTGGCCTCTAGGCTCAATGAAAAATACATGTTAGCAAAAGGCACAAAGGTAACATTCTATCAAAATAGGGATGCCGAATTTGTACCAATCTTTAATGAGAACATGGATCTTGTTCATTGCAATGACATTGAGAGCGTTCTTTGACTAAGCGTCCACAAATATGATCCTAATAAATGGAGATTGTTCATTGATAGTTCAAAATGTGTTTTGCTCCATAATACCAACATGTATGCGCCAATACCTACAGGTCATACAACAACACTGAAAAAAAAACATGATGCCATCAAGCAGGTTCTGGAACAGATTGACTATACCAAACATAAATGGGTGTTGTGTGTTGATTTGAAAATGGTAAATTTCCTGCTTGGTCAACAAAGTGGCTACACGAACTTCCCATATTTTTTGTGTATGTGGGAGAGTAGAGCAAAAGAGGGGCATTGGAAAAGGAAAGAGAGTTGAAGGCCAGTGAAAAGAGTGTTATTAGTGCAGCGCTAGTTCCCTCCTTTGCATATCAAATTGGGATTAATGAAACAGTATGTAAAATCACTCAACAAAGAAAGTAAATGTTTTGAGTCTATATGTAAATCGTTTCCAGGACTTAGCACTGAAAAACTCAAAGCAGGAGTGTTTGGTGGTCCTGATATCAGGAAACTTACTAAGGATGATGAATTTAATTCAATGAATGACTTGGAATTACGTGTTTGGACATCATTTGTTGACGTGATGAAAAGCTGTTGAAAAGTCTTCAGGACATAGGCGCTAATATGAGTATTAAGGTTCATTTTTTTACATAGCCATCTAGATAAATTTCTGGATAATTGTGGCGATGTGAGTGATGAGCAAGGAGAAAGATATCCATCAGGATACCAAAATGGAAGAGCGCTACCAGAGACGGTGAGACAATCAAATGATAGCTGACTACTGCTGGAGTATCAAAAGGGACTTAAATAACATTGAATATGGCAATCAAGAAAGAGAAAATTTTTACCATAGTTCTTATGTTCACGAAGGTTTTATTTCTGCTGTTAGTTTATTTAACGATTTGATGAAAATACTTGTTGGTCTTGGTATATTCAATTGTGTTATTTTTAAAGACTTAGGGTCTGATTGTTATTGCAAAAGTAGTATTTCTCAATAAGCAGACCAATATTTGTTGGTTTAAATATGAATTGAGAGGTTTCTACAATTTTACTTTAAAAAATATTGCCATTGATCAATATCAAATATACAGAAAACAAATGCAAAAAATGCTTTTTTCTCCAAAAATGAGGCATTTCTGTACAGCAAAAACTAGCTAACCAAGAAAAAGTAAGGTCATTTTCAGATTCAGCACCCTCAAATTAGCTAAAAAAGATGTTTGGTGTCTCAACACCATTTCAAAAAATTTTTTTTTGTTGACCAGACAACAAAATTTGTTTCAACCTATGAATTCACATAAAGAATTGTGCCGACCAGATACAAAAATAGTTTTCTATATATTTGGATTATATTAACATCTATTTTTTTAATAGAATAGAAATTTTTAAGAGATTTTTTTTTGTCTCTAAATGTGTATTGAAAAGGAATGATTCCATGGTCACCACAGGCATGTAAAACATGCATACATATATTATTACATTCAGCTTTGTTTTATTTCTTAATAGTATTATATACTATAAGCATTTTAAGTTTGCCTTTTCCATGCTAGTGTAGATGAGATGAGTCACCTCTGATGCTGGATGATCTCAAACTACTTGATAGCCTGGACTGGGTACATTTTATGCCACTAACACTAGTTAGATAGTTTGTAGTAGGTTTAACAAGTCACCTCTACCTTGTATCGAGTTACTGCTTTCTTTGACAACTTGCCTGTATGTAGCTTGCAGTTAGTGTCTCTTCTGGTGGGAGTGCATGGTAGAGCTAGGGAAGTTACATTGGTGGTTTGAAGTGGTTGAGAGTAAAGCTCTCCATCGTGCAAGGTGAAAAAGTTGATATCTGTCAAAGGAACTTATTGTCAAATGGCAGCTGAGCCCAGTTTGTTCAAGTTCAGTGGTGGGAAATTGGAGAGATGATATATTGACCAGTTATGGTCATCATTGATGTTTGAAGCCTTAGAAAATATCAATCATAATGAGATATGGGAGTGGATAAATTTTGTAAATAATGATGAAATATATTATAATGATAATTTTTTATCTAAATGAAGAATCAGTTCTCATTCTGAATGAATGGCTACAATGTAATTGTTCAGTAGTATCTGTCAGTGTGTTTTAATCGTTACCATGACTACTTGTGAAACTTTATGTTAATGGACATTTGGACTCTATTAACATACCAATTTTAATGAAATGACAATTTTCTTAACAAAATTTCAGTATTCTCCAATTGTTTTTGTTTTTCTTTTATTTTCTTTTGTAGAAGACGGCGTTCAAGAAAAGATTAACATGTAGCAAAAGTATTTTCATTTCCATCCAGCCATCAACTTAAATGGAACTGAAATGGTACTTCAAAAATTGTAGCCACTTTCAGTTAAAAGAGCAATTCATTCGTGGTGTGAGTTAAAATAAAATTGATTGTATGTGTGCATGTATGTGTGTGTGTGTGTGTGCGTGTGTGTGTGTGTGTGTGTATATATATAAAATTCAACAAGAACAAGTCTTTTTCTAGATGGTCAACCCAATATTTCAAGTATATAAAAACAAAAAAAAATTAAATTACAAATTACAGTTAATCAACAGATTATTGTATGGGAAAACCAGGATGGGTTTTCTGTTGAAGCCTTCTGTTAGGCAGGTTTGGCGGGATTTCGTCATAATAGCAAAAATTCTAAGTTCTTTACTATTTCTACTAGCCATTTAATTTAAAACATATATACCAATGGCTTATATTACATACATACATGCGCATATACACACACATACAAATACATATATACATACAAAGACACCCACACATATATGAACACACACATGTGTGAATCTTTTTCACAAACTTATGAGTTTATTTTGAAAAAAAATGTGTTTATTATTTAGAAAAAATGGAAGGAGGCTCATTGTATTAATTTTTTTTTTTTTTTACTTAGAACTAGTGAAATAAAACTTACTTTCATTGTTTTAGATACAAGCCAAAACTATTAAGGCTGTCTAGATTTCAATCCTGGCTGAACTGCAACATTTTTCTGTATTTTCATGTTTTATTTTTATTAATTTTCCTTTTCTATTTTAATAATGGGTGTGTGTTAAATAAAAATTGAGAGAGAGAGAAGACACTTGTAGACACATTAACATGTATAAATACTCCATTAACCATAAAATCTTGGTGATTTTCAAGTTTTTTCCTCCCATTCCCATTTGCATGTGTTCATAAATGTTTGAGTACATGTTTATTTAGAAATGTGTGTGTGTATGCATTATATATTGTTTGTATTTTTGGCGTACAAAGTGAAGGGTACTCTATATTGTTGAAATAAGAACTAGACACATATTTTTAAGTTCACTGTCATCTATGAATTTTTCAGATGGCATGTTAATGAAGAAAGTGCTCTTCATTGAAATGTCAAGGAAGTCCTGTTGATACAAAACTTTAAATAATGGCACAATAGATATTCAACTTAAATATATTTTCAAAAATGAATATAACATTGTTTTGCAAGATTTAATGGAAAAATGCAAAATCTTCATTATAGCCATTGAAAAGTTTTTTTAGAGTCATAGTAAAACCTTCTCTGAATAATAGTTAGCATTATTGAGTTGTGAATATTTTTAATTTGTTGGCACTAGTTTTGTTATTTGTGATTATTTTCCAAATAAACCAACATAAACTTGACACTGTTTGTTTAAAAGATAAAGCCTGTGTGCATTCAACTTTTGAAAGACTTTTCGTGCTTGCTCTCCACTTTATTATAAACAGGTTCCATTACACCATACATTCATGGTTGGCAATCATGCAAAGACATCTAAAAAGGATCTTTAAAAAAAATCAACTTCAGCAAGAAAACCTAATGCAAACAAGCTGTTTTTTAATTTTATTATTTATATTTTCTTTATATAATGTATGAGAAAATTTAATGGTTATAGTTGTTAATTTGTTATTGATATTGTTGTTAATAATAGATGCAGAAAGACTGTCCAGAATTTCATTTTTTTTGTGTGTGTATATACGTGTGTGTGTGCGTGTGTGCGTGTGTGTGTATGTATGTATATATATATATATTAATATATATATACACACATACACGTACACA
Source organism: Octopus bimaculoides (assembly GCF_046866305.1). Lineage (NCBI taxonomy): Eukaryota > Metazoa > Mollusca > Cephalopoda > Octopoda > Octopodidae > Octopus > Octopus bimaculoides. The sequence goes on from NC_142940.1 coordinate 30,138,387, forward strand.
CATTCATTCTTTCTATGAAATGTATTAAAATTCTTTCATCTGCTCTAAACAATGTATTTATTGTTTCTGATTTAGGCACAGAGCCAGTAATTCTCAGGGGAGGTGTTTAATCAATAACATCACTTCTAGTACTCCACCTCTGAGGGATGAAAGACAGAGTTGGCCTTTGTAGCGTCTGAGCTAAGAAAGTAAAGAACCAGAACAGTGCAAGATATTATTTTCTCAAAACGATTCTGCCTCTATGCCACTTTTATAAATTCTATTTAATAATCAAACTATATACAACCCCTACCACCACCACCACCACCACCACCAGTTTGAACCATCTGGGGTTGATGAACTTCTACTTTGCATCCAATAGTAGCAAACCACTGGTCTGCCCCTTTTATCCAGATGTTCTTCTCTCCAAGCCCTCTCAGAGCTTTGTAGAATGACCACCCGCTATTGGCCCACTTCTGTTGCCTTGCAATATGCTTTCAAGCCCTGCACTACCAGCTCCCGATATTTGGCATGCTTCATCCTTGTGTTCCTCTCAAAACACAGTTCCCACACCATCTCATGTTTGAGGGAATTTGAGAACACAATTGTTTCTGGGCAGAGTGTTGGTATGATGTGGTCTGGGAGCTATAACTGTTCCACATGATCCACTCTCAGCTGCCAGTCTGGGGCTGTTGAAAGTAAGTATGATGGTTGTTGATGTTTCAGTGAATTGGAATACTTTTTACCTCTGAGTAAAGTGATGGCCTCTTTCCTAGGATGGTATTTACTTGGCTATTGACATCACCTCCAAATCAGCTTTGAGCACCTGGTCATTTTGCCAGTGGTAATAGCCATTAACTAAGGCTCTAGTGCAGCTGCTGAAAGGACAGGCTGTTGTTTCACTACTGCCCTATGTATGAAGGTTTGTTGGACTTTTTATATATATATATATATATATATATATATATATATATATATATATATATATATATATATATATTTAATAACAGTTTGATTCAGCTGTATGCAATGTAAAGTTTTATAGGTTCATTCATTGACCCTAACTTGTCGGGCATGGTGGTCTGAACGCAGAAGATTCTAGGTGACTTCTGTATGTTGTACTGCTATTGGTCAAAATGAGTCATATGGTGTTACTAACGTAGTGTTATTGACACATGCAACAATTAGAAACTGAGTTCCTGGCCCATATGGTTAGGCGGGATGTTGATGGTGATTGCCTGTCTAGGAAGTGGAAGCGTCTGCAAATCATTGGTATGAGCATCTGACACATGTATGTACGAGGAGGTCCCCATAAGTAACTGGAAACATTCTCTGTGGGACAAAGCCCATTGTAGTTCAGACTTCTGCCGCTAGAAGCCAGATGCAACCCTCAGCATCAGTCTGCTGACTGGCATCATTGATTAGAGTCCAACTGCCATGTGGTGTATCTTTGTTTTGCAGTACTTCTCCCCTGTTCATCAATTTATGCGATCGTTGAAACGAAGGAACAGCGTGCTTTCATGAAATTCTGTTTTCTGCTAGGGAAAACGGTGGCCGAAACAGTTGTCATGCCTCAAACAGCTTACAAAGATGCTACCATGAGCAAAACGCAAGTTTACGAGTGATTTTCATGCTTTAGGAACGGTCAGGTGTTGCTTGATGACCAACCTCATTCAGAGCGACTGTTGAGCTCCTGAACGAATGAAAACATCACGAAAATTCATGAACTGATCTTGGAGGACCGTTGCTGAACAATTAATGAATTTGTTGATATGACTGGTGTATCCTGGAGCTCCTGCCAACAAATTTTGAGTCAAGAATTGCAAATCAAAAAAGGTGCAGCAAAATTTGTGCTTTGCTTATTCACAGAAGATCAAAACAGTCATGACTGACTGTGTGTCGTGAACTGAAAGAACAGTTAGGAGTTGATCCGGACCCTTTTTCAAAGGTCATCACTGGTGATGAAAGCTGGTATTATGGCTACAATCCGGAAACAAAGCAGCAATGAAGTCAATGGAAGCATTTGATGTCCCCATGCCCCAAAAAAGCACATCAAGTGAAGTCCAATGTCAAGATGATGCTGACTTGTTTCATCGATGCGAAAGGAATTGTCCACACAGAATTTATTCCTCCTGGTCAAACTGTTAATTAGACATTTTACTTAGCAGTTCTGAAGCATTTGCAAGACGTAGTGATACAAAAACACTCCGACCTGTGGCAAAGTGGAGAGCAGTGGTTTCATCATGACAACGTGCCTGTGCACACCACCTTGAGTGTGAGACAGTTTTTGACCAAAAATTACACGACCCTTCTCTATTCACCTGATCTTGCTCCTTGTGATTTTTTTGTTTCCCCAAATGAAAGAAAGTCCTTAAAGGAAAATGTTTTGCAGATGTGGAAGAGTTAAAGAAAAAAAATGACAAAGGTGTTAAAAGTATCACTTCACAAGAGTTCCAGGACTACTTTGAACAATGGAAAACACATCTGGACCAATGCATTGCTTCAGATGGAGAATACTTTGAAGGCAGTAGAAGTACAAACATGTAAAACAAAGTGAATAAAATATTGCAAAATTCCGATTTCTTTTGGGTACCCTCTTGTATGTATGCGTTTGTGGTGTGTGATACGTCTGGAGTGTACACATGAGACTGCATGTACTGATGTGTTATATTTATTGCCAAACATTGGTGAGAGCATTTTGAAGAGCGTAACCAGAATTATGATGGTGCTTGACAGAGGTGTGTGTGTATCATCATCATCGTCGTTTAACGTCTGCTTCCCATGCTAGCATGGGTTGGACGATTTCACTGAGGACTGGTGAACCAGATTGCTCCAATCTGATTTGGCAGTTTCTACAGCTGGATGCCCTATATATTCTTTTATTTGTTTTAGTCATTTGACTGCGGCCATGCTGGAGCACCACCTTTAGTGGAACAAATCGACCCTAGTACTTATTCTTTGTAAGCCTAATACTTATTCTAATGGTCTCTTTTGCTGAACTGTTAAGTTATGGGGATGCAAGCACATCAATGTTGGTTGTCAAGTGATGGTGGGTGGGGGACAAATTCACACACACACACACGTATACATATACAAGAGACTTCTTTCAGTTTCCATCTACCAAATCCATTCACAAGCCTATGGTCAGTCTGAGGCTATAGTAGAAGACACTTGCCCAAGGAGCCACGAGGTGGGGCTGAACCTGGAACCATGTGGTTGGGAAGCATGCTTCTTACCATGTAGTCACGCCTGTACCTACCTAAATATATAGATATATAGAGAGAGAGTTCAAATAAGCGGATAAAAAAGAAAAATGACAGATGTGAAAAAGTATATTAGTTTGGTGAAAGGAGAGAATTTAACGTTTCGAGCATAGCTCTTCATCAGAAAGGAGATGGGAAAATCCAAAGAAGGAGAAGAAATTGCCAACAGTACATGTAGTTACATTGCAACTGAATGATCTACTTGGGTAAGCTTGTTTATACAGGTGGGTGAGTATCTTACTCCTGTGTATGAGGTAGTCAGATTTATGATGGTCTATCCGGATTATTAGCTGCTCGAAGTTTACCTGTATAATGTACATATGGTGGCAACAATATGATAGCTCATTCTTCCTGTTGATAGAAAATATGCAGTCTTTCATGGAGGCACAGCTGGCAATTGTGAGTTCTGGGTGAATAGGGCGGAGGCCTATCAGTAATGTTCCATTCAATGTTGAGGTGGTTGTTCCAATGGTTGCAAAGTCTCCGGATAAAGCATAACAGGAAGTTAGAATTTTCCCTATCCCTACAACTGAGGGAGTGCATATGCTGTGTGTACCTTCCCTTGAAGTCGTCTGTCATATCCGTATCTTGTGTTACTGTAGACCACAGCTCTTGAAGGACAGGATCCACCCAGAGGGTAATTATTAGGGTTCTGGTAGTTATAGGTTAGGGGAGTATATGGGTGTGTTTGCATCTTTTGTGCCATGCAATGTTGTCGAAACAGAGTAGCTAACCTCAGCATTGTAAAAGTTGAAGAGCATGGGAAATGCTTCTTGGTCAACAACAGGAAACTCCAAGCTATGTTGGTGGAAATTTCAAGGTTAAAAGTAGGTTTTAGCCATATTTTATTTCTTTCTCTGGCTATCTTTGGAGGCAGAGGTGGGTGAGACTTCTCTATATGTTAACGTCTTGGTGAGTCCACTCCTCACTAATTCTTTGTTGTAATTAAGTGGAGCCTTGTTGAAGATCCCAGTCTGCAGGAAATTTAGAGATTGTTTTGCTAATTCCAGATAAGTTTCTGATTACAGGGAGAGCTTTTACAGTTTCCTTTATGGGTAGTACTTATCAGTTACCAGGTCTAGGGTTATGGCCAGGAAGTCAGCCTTTGTCAAGTTGGTAGAAACTGTTATGGTTAGACTGAATTCTTTGAAGATTGTTACGAAGTCCTTCCTGAACTTGTCCATAACATGACTATTCATATAGTTTGAGATTTCCAGGCTGGTGCATGTGCTTCCAAAAGTTATCCAAGATAACTCAATGAGATCAGTGAATTTGGTGCCTTCATAGCTTCCATAGGTACATTGAACTGTGAGTCACCTTTCTTAACTCTGTAAGAATGGTCATGAATCAAGACACTTTCTAGCATTTGTGATGATTCTGACATCAAGGTCACTGATGTTGGTGAATTGCCTGCTCATACCTAAATCCTTCAGAAGAAAGGATTTCAACATTACATGCTAGAAATAGACAATGTCAAACTGAATAAATCTGCTGGCTGTGCCCCAACATGGGCACAGCCTTTGGGCTGAAATGCACAAAATTATATATATGTTATAATTCAAGGGATGGTTATGATCCAGGCAATCACTTTATCAGCACATCATGTATGAACCTGGTTAGTGTAGTATTCTGATAACTGAAGGAAGGTTGATTATACTTCAATCAATTACAAAGGTGAACATGGTTTGATCCAATGGGCATTATATAAGTTATGTAATACATACATTATATGGAACTTATGCAGTAATATTGTTAATTCAAATTTGAAAGACAACCTAAGAAATAAACCTGCATGTCAACTCTATGCAAATAGACCAAATGTATATAATACTTCATCAACAAACCTCCTAACATTTGATATTTAAGTCAACGAACCAAAATCAAAATAACATTCAGTGAGAAATAAACAATTAGAATGAAAACAGATGAGTAATTTCTTTGCTAAGAACAACAGAACAGGTTACAAAATAAAGAATACCAGCAGTACCCATGGAAATTCCACAATAAATACAGAATTTTTTAGATGGTTGGAAGTTTATATATAGAACATTAAAATGAGTGTTTCTTATGATATTGTATATTCTGTCTTATTTTCATTAAAAAAAAAGTCTTTCCTTCCTGGAAAAGGCTGTGGTTGAGGGAGTATGACTTACCCAGTCTCTCAGAAGTTCATTTATAAATTTAAGAGTTTCACAATGATTACATAGAATATTCATGTCATCAATGTAATTTTCAACCATTTTTTAAATTCATTTCTTTTTTGATGTTCTCTCATTGTCATTTTCTATTCTGTCTTATCTATTGCAAACACTCACTTTCTCTTTGATTCATATTTTCCCTTCTACGCTATTGTTTCTGTGATTACACTAGTGATCCAACCCTCTGCTTCTCTTTACGTTGTTGCCTATGCTGTCTCATTCTGTTTCTTGTTAGCTTAAGTCATCTCTCATTCATATTTTATAAATGAATATCAATTTTCAAGTGAGCAAATAAGTAATTGCACTTATACTCCTGTATTGTGATAGGCAATATAAATTTAGTTCAATTAAAAAAAACACTTTTTATTATCCACTCACCCACCACCATTATAGTTTTCAGCAACAAAACTCAGTCTAAATTGTTTCATTTCAGTTCAGTTCAGCTGTTTGTTTATATCTACTTTTCCTACTGCACTGTACTTTGTACTTTGACAATACAAAGTTCAAATAACAAAATAAGATGAAAAAACAGAAACATCCACAGCTATTTTGCTTGGTTATTTCACTTTCATTGAAAAATCTATCTTTCTATTTATGATAAGTTTATTAGTATGTCTAATGTAAGCTTTCTTTTTTCCATATATCCATCAATGTGGATAGAAAAATAAATAGTTTGATTTTTAAAATGATTGGCTATTAAAATTTTGTTTTTGTCAGTCATAATAATAATGTTTAAAATTTTCCTCTGTTAAACACTTTACATTTCTCTCTCTCTCTTTCTCTCTACTTCAACAAACTTTTTAACCATGTAATTCTCCTCTTCACCTCTCACTTCCACTATGTGACAGCGTAATGCATTGGTTGGCATAGCATCACTACTCTCTCTCTCTCTCTCTCTGCCTCTCACTCTTAAAATAACTGCCTTCCCCTCTCTCTCTACTTGCATTTCTTTAAATGCACCACTAGAACATCACCTCTCTGCTAAACATTGTATTTCTAACTCTCTATACCTCTCCCTTTAATTTGTTATCTATATGATAACTACTCCTTTCTCCTACAACCTCACATCTTCAACACTTCTCTCACTCTCTCTCCAACTAATATCCACATGATAGTGTAACACATATGGCCTTAGCATATTGATATGTATGTATACAGCTTTCTCTACTTCTTTCTCTTCTTCCTCTCTCTCTCTCGTGCCATCTCACTCACTCCACCTTCCCCTTTCTCTCTTGCTCTCCCTCCATCTCTCACATTTTTATTCCATTTTTCACTCACTCCACTCCACTTCTCTCTCTAACTAGCTAAAGTGTAATGTGTGAACAAACAAGCAGAATGATAATGTAGACTAACATGCCCATGTCATCAAAAATGTTGACAGTTCTGTTTAAAACAGTCGGAGAAACCATTGATAAAGGTTGACAATCAAGTAAATATATGTACGTATACTGAATTGAAGTGCTTGAAGAGATACAGTTGTAATGTCTTACTTGGAAATATCATCCAAGTGATATATATTATTTTAATATTTCACTTTGGCAATGTGTATGCTTCAGAACACAAAGCTAGATGAATGTAGAGTGGTAATAAAAACAAAGAGATGACACTGGTAAAAAAGCAAAGGTTATGTAATGAACTTCATTTAGCTTACAGCTGTTTCTGCTATAAGATGCAGTGGATTCTTAGCTGATTACCCAGATAACATCCTAAAGTTTCATCTTGAATATGAAATGCACCTTATCTGAGAAAATTAGATTTTCGGAATACACAGACATTATGACTGAGAAAGTCTCTGTTAATATAATGAATATATATATACATACTTTTGCATGTTCACATGGATCAGACATTTTGTACAGCCGGATGCCCTTCCCATCACCTAACCCTTACCTCTTTCCAAAAAGATAATGTTTCACTATGTCCAAACATGATTATGTGAAAGATTGAAAACAAAGAACACCTCTTGCATGACTGACACACGCTTACAGTTATTGCTTGATGTCAAGGTAATGAGACAATAAAACGCACATCATCATCATCATTGTTTAACATCCACCTTCCATGCTGGCATGGGTTGGACGGTTTGACAGGAGCTGGCTAGGCAAGAGCCTGCATCAGACTTCTGTAACTGTTTTGGCTGGGTTTTTACAGCTGGATGCCCTTCCTAACGCCAACCACCCAGCAGAGTGGACTGAGTGCTTTTTATGTGACACAAGCACTGGCAGGGTCAGTTTTTACAGCTGGATGCCAACCACTTTACAGTGTGGACTGGATGCTTTGGCACTGACAGGGTCACCAAGTAACTTGCAAGACAAAGATCCTTTGAGAGGGTCAGGGTCATTGGAGGAGGTGATCTTGTGTCAGATGATGAAAGGTTATAGTGGAACAGAGAGACAGAAACAGGTGTCTTGCTGTGGGGAAGTACGTGGTTACCTAGCCAGAGAGAAATAAGAATGAGGACAGAAACTTGTACTGCTGTAATGGAGAGAGATGGTTGCAAAATGCCAGACATTCTCACAAGGGACAGGGATCAGAATATAAATGGGATGGTCAAGTAAAAGAAGAGAGAGATAGATGGTGGCAAATGCCAGGGCATACCTTTGAGGTACAGAGGTCATAAGTAGCAAGGCATTGCCAAGGAAGCGTGGGGAGAAGAATGCAGTGAGGGGTGAAAACCTGGGTATACAGAGGGGCGGGGGGCTACTGGATAGCAATAATATGGTGAACAGGGCCACGAAGACAGGACTGGAGGGTGAGAGATAAGCATAGTGCATGAAAGAGATGTAGTTTGGTTTGCTGGGGTAGGTTATGTGAAAAGTTATCTTGTTACGTGTGGGTGGGGCACTCAGCTCTTCTAGAACTCAGTTCCCCTGACATATGTGGGTCTTCAGAATTTCACATTGCCAGACATCTCAGTCTATTGACATTTCCTCCGTGAAGCCCAACTTTCTGAGATTGGTCTTTATCACTTCATCCCTTGTCTTCCTGGGTCTCCCCCTTCCACGAGTACCCTCCACTTACTTATACAGCTGCCTTTATTCATATGCATCACATCCAAACCAGCATAGTCTTTTCTCTTGCATGCAAGAGAAAAGACTATGATTCCTCATTTGATTCCTCTTATGTCCAACTTTTCTCTCAATACATTAGCACTGCCATACATGCACACTGATGTTGCATATCCATCGGAGAATACTGCCTTCATTTCTCTCCAGTCTCTACATGTCTTCCACATCCGGAGCCCGTGTCTCACTACCATGGAGTATAGCCGTTTGCACGCAAGCATCATACAGTCTACCTTTCACTCTGAGAGAAAGTCCTTTTGTTACCAACAGAGGTAATAGCTCTCTGAACTTCATCCTATTCTTATTCTAGAATCAATACTTTCAGAGCATCCTCCACCATTGTTAATTTGGTTACCTGGGTTCAGAAACTATTTACATTCTCAAGAGAGCCTCCTTGGCATTTTAGAATCTAAGTCCCGAGTGCTCTTAGTGCTTATTGTTCATGCACATCTGCCACATATGAAGACAGTTTTATCTGTTAATCTATCTGTGATTCCACTGCACCTCTTATGTGTCCATAGCTTACACTAGGTGCAGCAAATAGAATTACTTCCAACTCCTTTCCTACATATTGAGCAGAGCCGTTTACTTGATGGAAAGAGAATTTTATCTTCTTTCTTGCAAACAACAACTTTGGTCTTTGTTAGGTTAACTTTAAGGCCCTTTGATACCAAGTTTTGCTTCCATACATGGAATCTCTTCTCCAATTCTGTTACAGTTTCTGCAATAAGAGTGAAGGCATCAGCATAAAGTAGTTCCGATAGACATCCAGTTTTGAATTCTGCTGTTATGACCTGAAGGACTATTAATATAATGAATAAGAGTGGGCTAAGAACTGAAACTTAGTGAACCTCTACTTGTACGCTAAATTCACCACTTTACTGGCAACACTACTGTACATGGCTTGTACAGCTGTAACATGCTACTCTTCTACTCCTAACTTCCTTGGAAACCACCAGATAACAGAGTGGGAATTTTCTGTCAAAAGCTTTCTCCAGGTTGACAAAAGTTAAGTACAGTGGCTTACTTTTGGCCAAATACTTTTCCTGTAGCTGTCTCATTAGGAAGGTGGCATCTGTGGTACTCTTCCCAGGTACAAAACCAAACTGCAACTCATCTAGTTTAATTTTATTCCTAATCATTTGAGCTATTACCCTCTTGTAATTTTCATGACCTGATCTAATAGTTTGATACCTCTGTAGTTGTTTCTATCTAAGGCATCACCTTCCCCATTGTAGCAGTTAACTGTAATACTATACACCAGTCAGTGGAGATGGTGCCTTCCTGAATAACCTGATTAACTATACAGGTGACTAGGCTGTATCCTACACCACTGAATATTTTTATCATCTTGGCAGTGATTCCTGATGGCTCAGGGGCTTTTCCTGACTTCATATCCTTAATTGCCTTAAGTATTATGCTGCTATCAACTCTGATGGCTGGTCCCTCAATTCATTTTCCACATTTAGTAACTCTTCATAGTGGCACTTCCTCACATCTTTCTTCTCTGAGTCACTAAGTGCAAGCATACCATTATCCATTTGCACACATTTCTCCCCCACCACATCTCTATTCTCTCTGATACACTGCTTTGCAATCCTGAACACCTCATACTGTAGAACATTGGCAAGCCTCTTACCTTCAGCTATTCCTTTTGCTATGTAAACCTGTCACCTAGCTTCCCTTCAGGCTACCTGATATAATTCTCTGCTCCCATCATTTTTCCAGGCCTGTTTCTCTGCTTTTATAGTGCTGTCCATCACCATGTCATCTGCAGTCTAGCTGGGACTTTGCATCAGCCACAGATTTGGTTTGGAGCCTTCAGTCGAATGTCCTGCAAGAACTTCCAATTGTCCTCTAATTTATATGTCCCTACTTCGTCCTCTCTGTTGTCAGGCTTCCATTAGAATGTCTTTGGATTTCTGTCCATTTGCTGGGTCTTTGAGCTTCCATGATCTTTTTCAGTATGGTTTATTTTTCCAAGTCTTTCTAGCCCTAATTCTGAAGTCACTAACTAGCCTATGTTGGGGTGTACATGCTTCACCTGAGAAAGACTTTTCATTTGTGAGCATCTGCCTATTATTTTGCCTGGTCAGGAGGTAATCAATCTGACTTATGTGCCAACGAAACTGATAAGTGATTACGTAGCTGGCTGGTTTTCTGAAGTTAGTGTTGCAGACCATGAAATCATTTGCATCACAGAACTACAGTAGCCTTGTTCCTCACTCATTCTTGAATCCATGGGAATGCTACCAGACATGTCCATTAAAGTCACCAGCCACAATAACCAAGTCTCTGTTACTTGTCATTGAAGTAGTTTGTTGAAGGACCTTGTAGAATTGGTTCTTCAGGTCATCAGCCAGCCCAACCTGTGGAGCATAGACAGAGATAAACATAATTTATCTATAAGTCTTAGATTAATAACCCTATCACATACTCTGATTACCTCTATTACCTTATCCACCTGCTTTTCTGCTAACAGTATGCCCACTCCATCACTCCTGCCTACCCAGTAGAATCTGTTTCTTACCCATGAGCAATCTAGCAGAGGCCTCTTTCCATCTCACTTCTTGTACACATCAACATGGTGAAACTCCATCACTTCAATAATCTCAGATCTACCTTTCATTGTGCCAATGTTGATGGTAGCAGCCCTGAAATTCTATACTTGGAAGAGGCAGTAATTGTGAGTATTTTGTCGAGACCTGAAAAGATCTGTGCAAACACTTGCCAGGTGGGATAAAGCTTTTATACATTATTCAATTCATTTGAATTACAATTTCCCCAATCCCATACAACATCCAAGTTAAGGGATAACAAGGAAAGAGGACATAAAGGTAGGGCACGTAGGTTGACCAGGAAGAGAGGTAGGGAGACGGAACATGAATGTAGGGTAACTACACAGCATGGTATCAGTCTTATATGTTTATATATATATATGTGTGTATGTATGTATGTATATATATATATATATATAGTGGAGGTGCAATGGCTCAGTGGTTAGGGCAGCAGACTCGCGGTCATAGGAGCGCGGTTTCGATTCCCAGATCGGGCGTTGTGAGTGTTTATTGAGCAAAAACACCTAAAGCTCCACGAGGCTCCGGCAGGGGATGGTGGCGAACCCTGCTGTACAAGAGTACACCACAACTTCCTGTTTCTGTTGTACATGTATTTCAAAGGGTCAGCCTTGTCACACTGTGTCACGCTGAATATCCCCGAGAACTACGTTAAGGGTACACGTGTATGTGGAGTGCTCAGCGACTTGCATGTTAATTTCACGAGCAGGCTGTTCCATTGATCGGATCAACTGGAACCTTCGACGTCTTAAGCGACAGAGTGCTAACAACAACATATATATATATATATATATATATATATATATATGTATATATATATACATATATCATCATTATCATTTAATGTCCGTTTTCCATGCTGGCATGGGTTGGATGGTTTGACTGAGGTCTGGAGAGCCAGCGGCTGCACCAGGCTCCAATCTGATCTGGCAATGTTTCTGGATGCCCTTCCTAAAGCCAACCACTCTGAGAGTATAGTGGGTACTTTCTATGTGCCACCAGCACAGAAGCCAGTTAGGTGGGCCTGGCATTGATCACGTTTGGATAGTGCTTTTTACATCCCACCAGCACAGGGGCTTGTCAGCAGGTATTGTCATCTGCTACATTTGGTTGGTGCTTTTTATATGCCACTAGCACAGTCAGTGGGCACTGGCCGATATTGGTTTTGCTTGATTCAACAGGTCTTCTCAAGCATATTATGTTGCACAGAGCATCAGGGATGGGCTGGACATACGTGGCTGCGATCTCACTTTAGTTGCTGGGTCTTTTCAATCACAGCATATCTCCAAAGGTCTCAGTCTCCTGTCATTGCCTCTGTGAGACCCAATGTTCAAAGGTCATGCTTCACCACCTCATCCCATGTCTTCCTTGGTCTACCACTTCTACAGGTTCCTTCCACAGTTAGGGAGTGGCACTTTGTCATGCAGTTGTCTTCATCCATATGTAACACATGACCATACCTGTGCAGTTGTTTCTCATGCGCACCACATTTGATGTCCAGCATTTCTCTCAGGGTGCTTACACTCTGTTGTGTGTGCACACTGGCATTACGCATCCAGCCGATCATACTAGCTTTATTTCTTTCAAGCCTATGCATGTCCTCAACAGTCATGGTCCATGTTTCATCACCTTGTAGCATGGCAGTTCACACACATGCATCATACAGTCTACCTTTCATCCTGAGCAAGAGGCGCTTAGTTGCCAGCAGAGGGAGGAGCTCCCCAAACTCTTCCCAGTCTGCTCTTATTCTAGCTGCTACACTCTCAGAGCATCCACCCCACTACAGACTTGGTCGTGTAGGTAGCGGAAGCAATTAACTACTAGTTTCTCCCCCTGGCATGTGATGGAATCTGTTTTCTGTACATCTTCAGTGTTTATTGTCCCTGTGCATCTGCCACACATAAAAACTATTTTCCCAGTTAACCTTCCTGTGATATTGCTGCACCTATTAAGTGTCCATAGCTTACACCGGGTACATCATATGGAGTTTCTACCCACGCCTTTCCTACAGATCAAGCAGGTCCATCTACCTGAAGGGGATTGTGGTTTGACAGCCTTCCTACTTACTAAGACTTTGGTTTTTGCTAGGTTGATACTAAGGCCCTTCGATTCTACACCTTGCTTCTGCACCCTAAATTTCATCTCTAGTTCTGGCAGTGACTCGGCTATTAGGACAAGGTCATCAGGATAGAGGAGCGCTCAGGGGAAACCTGTCTTGAATTCCTCTGTTATTGCCTGGAGGACTATAATAAATAAGAGGAGACTGAGGACTGATCCTTGGTGAACCCCTACTTCTACTTGGAATTCTTCACTATACTCGTTGCCAACCCTCACCTTAATGACACCATCCTTGTACAGCTCTTACCAACCACTAGTCTATCCCCAGTTTCCACATTGACCACCAGATATGGGATTGGGGGACTCTGTCAAAGGCTTTCTCCAAGTCAACAAACGCCAGGTACAGAGGTTTATCTTTGGCTAGATATTTCTCCTGCAGTTGCTTTACCAGAAATATAGCATCAGTGGTGCTTCTGCCTGGCACAAAACCAAACTGCATCTCATCTAGGCTAACTCTCTCCCTAAGTAGTTAGGCTATGACCTTCTCTGTAACTTTCATCACTACTACCTCTGTCAAATGAATCACCAAACTCAGCCTTTCATTGTTTATAATCTGTACCTGTTTTTTGGTTACAAAATAAGCTACACAAAATGTGATTTTTAAATACATATATTTACTTTATATACATATATGAGTTGAAAATTTTCTTTCAAAATTTCACAAGTCTATGTTCCATACTGGCATGGACTGCAGATTTATTAATGTAGAAAGTTGGCATTTCAGCTACTAGCAGTTGAAACCTACATAATCTACATAGCATTTAAAAATTTCCTTATCCTCTTTAACCCGGACAAAGCTGGGTATTTCTGCTAGTATATATATATATATATATATATATATATATATCATCATCATCGTCGTCGTCGTCGTTTAACGTCAGCCTTCCATGAAGACTTACTGAAATGATTCATTATTGTTGCCACATGATGCCCTTATATGACTTTTAAGCCCAGCCAAGCTTTTACACATTTTCTTATATACTAGACAATTGTGCTGGCTGGCAGGAGAAACAGGTGCCATCATATGCACTCTCTTAACATGTCTTTTGTCTTTTTAGACCTCCAACTGAGAGGCACACCCTTCCACATTTTACACATTTTGATGGATGTGATTCAGAGGGTTTGGCAAAGTGAAGAGGTTCCTCCGGATTGGCGTGATGCAGCGTCTGATAATCATCGCAGCAGCTGTCTGTTAGCTGTTGCTTGAAATATATATATTTATATATATTTAAAATTTCACATTAATAATAATTTTATGAATACATGGAAAATGAACTATTCTTTCGAACAATGAAAGACACAAATAATTTTACCGATCTACTTGGTAAAAGTATTAATTAATTGATTGATTAATGAATTTTACCCTTTTATTATTAATTTGAAATTATAATTTACTCCCTGATCGAATACTGCAGTTTTCGGCAGTACTGCTCATAACATACACGTGAGTACAAGGGATAACTATGTATGTACATTCGGGTGTGTAAATTTTGGAAGTGTTGGTTGGATATCTGTTGCACAATATCGTTCAATCGTATGCATATTTAACCCTAGCACTTTCAAATTTTATACTGGAAATGCTACACTGATGACGGGAAGTAAGTAATTAAACACTTTAATCTAAAAACGCTTCTGTGGCTAATTGGAGTCGTGTTGATTCATTTTTCTCTTTCCCTACTTAAAAGAAGTGTGTCTGGGAGATTCTTACAGTAGTAGAAAGGGAATTTTTTAACGCTGATTTCTAAATTCGGTATGTGGTGAAGCAATTAGCTGACACCTAATTATAATTATGTTTATAATTACAGAATGTGTGTGTATATATATATATATATATATATATATATGTATGTATGTATGTATGTATGTATATATATATGTATATATACGTATATGTATATATATATATATATATATATATATATATTTATTTATTTATGGGTTTCAGCCAAGTGGCTGCGGTCATGCTGGTGCAATATATATATATGTATATATACGTATATGTATATATATATAAAGTGTAGTATATTGCCACTTAAGTGTGGCTGACCCCTAGGGGTGGATGTTACTGTTGCTTTTAGCCCCAGGAGGACATCTCCTCCTGGGGCTAAAAGCAACAGTAACATCCACCCCTAGGGGTCAGCCACACTTAAGTGGCAATATACTACACTTTATCGTGCAGTTACTGTTAATACTTCATTTAGAGAATTAACATTGCTTATATATATATATATGTATATATATATATATTGGTTGGCGTTAGGAAGGGCATCCAGCTGTAGAAACTCTGCCAAATTAGATTGGAGCCTGGTGTTGCCATCCGGTTTCACCAGTCCTCAGTCAAATCATCCAACCCATGCTAGCATGGAAAGCGGACGTTAAACGATGATGATGATGATATGTATATACGTATATAAATATATATACATATAGATATATATACATATACGTATATATATATATATATATATATATATATATATATATGGGAGAATGTACGAAAAAAACAACAGATGAGGACAGGTGGTGTAAATAACAAAAGGATGTATTAGTATGACGCTCGGGAATACGGAAAGTCTTTAACGTTTTGAGCTACGCTCTTCAACAGAAAGAATACGGAGACAAGGAGAAAAACACGGAGAAAAAAAAATTGAATAGTGTTCAGTCAACGATATATACATATATATATATATATATACATATATATATACGTATATATATATATATATATTTATATACGTATATACATAATAATATTAGGGACAAAAACCAAAATTACAGGTAAAAACTCAATTAAAATCAATTTATAAAAATCAAAATTAAATTGAGGTATATACATATATATATATATGTATGTATATATATGTGTATATATATAAATATATATATATGTGTGTGTGTGTGTGTATAATGCAAGAGAGTTAGGGGTTGAGGATTCAACCCACTAAGGGATAGTATCTATCCAATATATTACTGGGAGGGTACCCAATTATTGTTACACTAGTGTTATACCAAGTGTAATAAGTGAGTGCAGGTAAAAGGGGGTATTATTTTACCCTAAATTTATATAGCAATTAGAAAATGGAGGAGAATATGCAGACAGTTTATTCCGTTGAATTAATTAATTTATTTTGTAACTAAAATGACAAAAACCACAGTTGATGGGTACCGCATATTCTCCTCCATTTTCTAATTGCTATATATATGTATATATATATATATATATTATTTAAAAGGGTTCCAACTCTGTCTGTTTTTTATGTTTTATTTATATTCTTATAAAATTAATGTGTGATATAGAATATGGAATATATAATATAATATAAATAGTAAAATGAAATGAAGTATTGAATGTCTTATTGAATATATGAAATATTGAGTATTAAATATAGAGAATTAAATATATTCCATATTTTATATCTTACATTAATTTTATAAGAATATAAATAAAACACAAAAAAACAGACAGAATTGGAACTTTTTTTAATAATATATACCTCTATACACGATCATACAAAACCCTTTTTTGTATATTTTATATTTTTATTTTTATTCACATATATGTATATATATATATATATATATATATATATATATATATATATATATATATATAATATATATATGTATACATATATATACGTATATATATATATATAGTATATATATGTATACATATATATACGTATATATATATGTACGTATATATATATGTACGTATATATATATATATGTATATGTATATATATATGTATATATATATATTCTCTTTTACTTGTTTCAGTCATTTGACTGCGGCCATGCTGGAGCACCACCTTTAGTCGAACAAATCGACCCCAGGACTTATTCTTTGTAAGCCTAGTACTTATTCTATCGGTCTCTTTTACCAAACCGCTAAGTTACGGGGACGTAAACACACCAGAATCGGTTGTGAAGCGATGGTGGGGGACAAACACAGACACACAAACACACATACATATATATACATATATATATGACAGGCTTCTTTCAGTTTCCATCTACCAAATCCACTCACAAGACTTTGGTCGGCCCGAAGCTATAGTAGAAGACACTTGCCCAAGGTGCCACGCAGTGGGACTGAACCCGGAACCATGTGGTTGGTAAGCAAGCTACTTATCACACAGCCACTCCTGCACTTATATATATATATATATATATATATATATATATACGTTTATATATATATATGTATATATATATACGTATATATATATATACATATATATATATATATGTATGTATGTATATATATATATATGTGTGTATATATGTATATATATATATATATATATAAATTCATAAGAATGGTACAACAAGGTACCGATATTTGCTGGAGAATAGCGATCGATATAAAAACGACGCTATTGTATAGCTTCACTGCGTATATACTGGCAAAAATGCGTGTGTGCAACAAAACATGAAAAACTTGTCTTACCTTAGGAAGAACATCCGAAAATGAACAACCCAGATTAAGGATAATGCAATACCTAGGTTTCAGACTTTTCAAATACGTTCCACAACGTAAATCTGATTAGTCTTCATCAGTTGCATTTACCTAGACAACATTTCAAATGTTGCTACATCAATGCCAAGTATACTCGCCCGAACGCCAAGCCGTTAATGGAACTGAGAACAGTGAAGAAGTCAATAATGAAAAATATTTCAATACAAATGTATTAATACAAATGTATCAATTTCCAGCAAAAAGTAGCCCTAAAGGGTATATATATATAAATTCATAAGAATGGTACAACAAGGTACCGATATTTGCTGGAGAATAGCGATCGATATAAAAACGACGCTATTGTATAGCTTCACTGCGTATATACTGGCAAAAATGCGTGTGTGCAACAAAACATGAAAAACTTGTCTTACCTTAGGAAGAACATCCGAAAATGAACAACCCAGATTAAGGATAATGCAATACCTAGGTTTCAGACTTTTCAAATACGTTCCACAACGTAAATCTGATTAGTCTTCATCAGTTGCATTTACCTAGACAACATTTCAAATGTTGCTACATCAATGCCAAGTATACTCGCCCGAACGCCAAGCCGTTAACGGAACTGAGAACAGTGAAGAAGTCAATAATGAAAAATATTTCAATACAAATGTATTAATACAAATGTATCAATTTCCAGCAAAAAGTAGCCCTAAAGGGTATATATATATAAATTCATAAGAATGGTACAACAAGGTACCGATATTTGCTGGAGAATAGCGATCGATATAAAAACGACGCTATTGTATAGCTTCACTGCGTATATACTGGCAAAAATGCGTGTGTGCAACAAAACATGAAAAACTTGTCTTACCTTAGGAAGAACATCCGAAAATGAACAACCCAGATTAAGGATAATGCAATACCTAGGTTTCAGACTTTTCAAATACGTTCCACAACGTAAATCTGATTAGTCTTCATCAGTTGCATTTACCTAGACAACATTTCAAATGTTGCTACATCAATGCCAAGTATACTCGCCCGAACGCCAAGCCGTTAACGGAACTGAGAACAGTGAAGAAGTCAATAATGAAAAATATTTCAATACAAATGTATTAATACAAATGTATCAATTTCCAGCAAAAAGTAGCCCTAAAGGGTATATATATATAAATTCATAAGAATGGTACAACAAGGTACCGATATTTGCTGGAGAATAGCGATCGATATAAAAACGACGCTATTGTATAGCTTCACTGCGTATATACTGGCAAAAATGCGTGTGTGCAACAAAACATGAAAAACTTGTCTTACCTTAGGAAGAACATCCGAAAATGAACAACCCAGATTAAGGATAATGCAATACCTAGGTTTCAGACTTTTCAAATACGTTCCACAACGTAAATCTGATTAGTCTTCATCAGTTGCATGTTTTTGCTTTTCACTCTGGTTTTTTGTTCTATGTGCGCCATAAATATCGCCATCCATTTAGAGAAAAATTTGTAGTTTAGAATCAGTAGTTTTTTGACTGCTATTTCTAAATATATATATATATATATATATATATATATATCATCGTAAATATACAGGGATTAGCATTGAGTTGCTTCTCCAACATACTGAAAATTTAGAAATAGCAGTCAAAAAACTACTGATTCTAAACTACAAATTTTTCTCTAAATGGATGGCGATATTTATGGCGCACATAGAACAAAAAACCAGAGTGAAAAGCAAAAACAAACCTGCCTTTAGTTAATTGGATACGAACGTTTCGCGGTTAAGATATTAATCTATTCCGTCTCATCAGCCCAATATTCTGATAAATCTGAAAGTGTCTCTAAAAAATTCACGGTAATTTCTGGCCATGCGACGCCGTAATCCCTTCACACGGGACTTTTTTTCATACGGGACTATTTTGTGACGCACATGGAATGGATTTCTTTTGAGATGGGATGCCTGAACTCGCTAGCCGATGAATTCGTAAGTGCCTTTTCTTCTCGTTGATTTTTGGCGTCGCATGGCCAGAAATTACCGTGAATTTTTTAGAGACACTTTCAGATTTATCAGAATATTGGGTTGATGAGACGGAATAGATTAATATCTTAACCGCGAAACGTTCGTATCCAATTAACTAAAGGCAGGTTTGTTTTTGCTTTTCACTCTGGTTTTTTGTTCTATGTGCGCCATAAATATCGCCATCCATTTAGAGAAAAATTTGTAGTTTAGAATCAGTAGTTTTTTGACTGCTATTTCTAAATTTTCAGTATGTTGGAGAAGCAACTCAATGCTAATCCCTGTATATTTACGATGATAAATGATTTTACCGATAAAGGTTTTTTTCATACTGAACTACTTGGCAAAATTGTTAATTATTAATTCTACTACTAATTGACGATTCCCTGCCCTTATTCTTGTATATATATATATATATATATATATATATATATATATATATATATATGTATGTATATATACATATGTGTATATATAGATCATCATCATCATCATCATCATCGTTTAACGCCCGCTTTCCATGCTAGCATGGGTTGGACGACTTGACTGAGGACTGGTGAAACCAGATGGCAACACCAGGCTCCAATCTAAATTTGGCAGAGTTTCTACAGCTGGATGCCCTTCCTAACGCCAACCACTGAGAGAGTGTAGTAGGTGCTTTTACGTGTCACCTGCACGAAGGCCTGTCAGGCGATACTGGCAACGGCCACGCTCGAAATGGTGTCTTTTATGTGCCACCCGCACAAGCCAGTCCAGGGGCACTGTCAACGATCTCGCTCGAAAATCCTACGGGAGCCAGTCAGGCAGTACTGGCAACATGTATATATATGTATATATATATGTATATATATATATATGCATATATACATACGTATATATACATACATCTATACGTATATATTTATGCATATGTGGGCACAGGACGTCACGAAACGTGTACAATAAAAAAATACGAAGCACGTGTACATGAACTATTCTTTCGAACAATGAAAGGCACAAATGGAAAACAAAACAAACAACCGCCCTTCATCAGTTGTTGGCTGTTTCTCCTCTCTCGCATTTCACGCATTTAACAACTAGATACGCTTTCGATAAAACAATTGCTCCCACAAAGTAAATTAAATAAACAGGATAGTGAAAACAAACAGGAGGGGCTGCTAGGCCTAAATGAGGCTGTGGTAGTTAACGCATAAATCAAGATTGGACAGGAGACAAACAAGAACACATCTTTCCCACATGACCATCGGCCATCTTTCTTTTTTCTCTTAACTTGTGTTTCTTTTGTTCTCTCTATTGTAGCTGGAACATTGTTCAAAAGAATAGTTCATTTTCCATGTATTTGTGCTTAGATTTTTTTTGTTGTTGTACAATTTTCGTGACATCCTGTGCCCAAATATGCATAGATATATACCTATAGATGAAAGTATGTACATACATGTATGTACATATGCATATACATACATATATATATATATATATATATATATATATATATATATATATATATATATATATATATATAACAATAATAATAAATGCGCCCTTTTAAAGCCTAGCCAGGCTCATGGGCCCGGTTTCATGGTTTCAATGGCGTATGTATTCCCCAGCTGGAATACATGTGAGTGAGGGGATATCTGAGTATGGTTATGCACATGGACTCATATATATGTATTGGAGTGTCTATAGCTATTTGTACTGTTTGTAGGCTTTTTATGTGCCTTATATTTTTATATTTCCTATATGTTATATTTTCATTTTTCATTTATTTTTATTATTATTTTTTTCTTGCTGTACCCTTATTTTTATTTTATTTTTGCTTTTGTTTTTGTTCTTGTTTCTATTTCACCTTTGTTTTCACCTCTTACTCTATATTTGTATGAAATTCTTTGTGAATCTCTGAAGAGGCCTAGCAAATCGTGCATGTACCCCCCATTTCAACATTTCATCCGGCAGGAACTATTCAGATAGAATGGGGCATGCCAACTAGACCGAAACAGCTGTAAGATTAAACTTTTGTTCATTCTCTAATTCCTTATGTACTTTGTACTTTTATCTGTAAACCCGGTTGTCAAAATAACATGGTTTGTCATAAACACCTGTACTTTGTGTTGTTTTTTTTTTTGTCACTTTAGCTATTAATTAAATTAATGAATTCAACGGGATACACTGTCTGCAAATCGTTGGGTTCAGCATATTATGCTACATTATATATATATATATATATATATATATATATATATATACATTGTATATATATATACATATATATATACATTGTATATATATATATATATATATATATATATATATATATATATTCGTTTATATATATATAAAGGGCATTACTACAGAATAATGCCACATACTAGACTTCCCAAATAAACACATTTTAGTACCGAATGCGAGGGAAACAAACTTTGAAAGAAACCAACATTTTAAAAACATAATAAACTCAAAAAATGTTGGTTTCTTTCAAAGGTTGTTTTCCTCGCATTCGGTACTAAAATGTGTTTATTTGGGAAGTCTAGTGTGTGGCATTATTCTGTAGTAATGCCCTTTATATATATATATATATATATATATATATATATATATATATATAAACGAATAAGTATATTCTTGGGAATAGAAATTTCCCTTAAGAATTTTTTTGCACACTGACTTCCTGATAAAATTCTTGTAAAAGATTTTATCCTTTTTTGATTTTATTAACCAAATATATATATATATATATATATACATTATATATATATATATATATATATATATATATATATATATATATCATCATCATCATCATCATCATCGTTTAACGTCCGCTTTCCATGCTAGCATGGGTTGGACGATTTGACTGAGGACTGGTGAAACCGGATGGCAACACCAGGCTCCAGTCTGATTTGGCAGAGTTTCTACAGCTGGATGCCCTTCCTAACGCCAACCACTCAGAGAGTGTAGTGGGTGCTTTTACGTGTCACCCGCACGAAAACGGCCACGCTCGAAATGGTGTCTTTTATGTGCCACCCGCACAAGCCAGTCCAGGGGCACTGGCAACGATCTCGCTCGAAAATCCTACAGGAGCCAGTCAGGCGGTACTGGCAACGGCCACGCTCAAAATGGTGCATCTCATGTGCCACCCGCACAAGAACCAGTCCAGGGGCACTGGCAACGATCTTACTTGGCTTGCCGGGTCTTCTCACGCACAGCCCATTTCCAAAGGTCTCGGTCCGTAGTCATCGCCTCGGTGAGGCCCAATGTACGAAGGTCTTGCCTCACCACCTCAGCCCAGGTCTTCCTGGGCCTACCTCTTCCACGGGTTCCCTCAACTGTTAGGGTGTGGCACTTTTTCACGCAGCTATCCTCCTCCATTCTCACCACATGTCCATACCAGCGCAATCGTCTCTCTTGCACGCCACAACTGATGCTTCTAATGTTCAGCTTTTCTCTCAAGATACTTACACTCTGACGGGTATTCACATTGACATTACACATCCAACGGAGCATACTGGCTTCATTCCTTGCGAGCTTACGTATGTCCTCAGCAGTTACAGCCCATGTTTCACTGCCATGTAGCATGGTTGTTCGTACGCATGCGTCATACAATCTGCCTTTTACTCTGAGTGAGAGTCCCTTTGTCGCCAGCAGGGGTAAGAGCTCTCTAAACTTTGCCCAGGCTATTCTTATTCTAGCAGCTACACTTTCAGCGCACCCACCCCCACTACTAACTTGGTCGCCCAGATAGCGGAAGCTATCGACTACCTCTAGTTTTTCACCCTGGAATGAGATAGAAGTTGTTTCCTGTTTGTTTGCAGTCTTTATTGCACCTGAACATCTGCCACAAACAAAAACTAACTTGCTAGTTAACCTACCTTTGATGTTGCTGCACCTCTTATGTGTCCATAGCTTGCACCGGGTACATCTTATAGAGTTACTACCTACTCCTTTTCTACATACTGAGCAGGGCCATCTACCTGAAGGGGTTTGTGTTTTATCTACCTTCCTACTTATTAGGATTTTGGTTTTAGCTAGGTTGACTCTAAGGCCCTTCAATTCTAGACCTTGCTTCCACACCTGAAACTTCTCCTCTAGTTCTGATAGTGACTCCGCAATTAGGGCAAGGTCATCAGCATAGAGGAGCTCCCAGGGGCAACCTGTCTTGAACTCCTCTGTGATTGCCTGGAGGACTATGGTAAATAATAGGGGGCTGAGGACGGAACCTTGGTGGACCCCTACCTCTACCCGGAATTCATTGCTGTACTCATTTCCAACCCTCACCTTACTGGCCGCATCTCTGTACATGGCTCGCACAGCTCTCACTAGCCATTCTTCTATCCCAAGTTTCCTCATTGACCACCAGATAAGGGATCGGGGGACCCTGTCAAAGGCTTTCTCCATGTCAACGAAAGCCAGGTACAGAGGTTTATCCTTGGCTAGGTATTTCTCTTGCAACTGTCTCACTAGAAATAAGGCATCAGTAGTGCTTTTACCTGGCACGAACCCAAACTGCATCTCATCTAAATTGATTCGCTCCCTAATTAGTTGGGCTATGACCCTCTCTGTAACTTTCATAACCTGATCTAACAGCTTGATGCCTCTGTAATTATTTGTATCTAAAGCGTCCCCTTTACCTTTGTAGCAGTTGACTATGATGCTGCTACACCAGTCATAGGGTATGACTCCTTCGTGTATCACCTGGTTCGTAATACGGGTGACTAGGCTATAGCCAACACTGCCAGATATTTTGAGCATCTCTGCAGTGATTCCTGATGGGCCGGGGGCTTTCCCGGTCTTCATACTCTTAATTGCTTTATCTACCCTGGTACTATCAACTCGGATAGCTGGTCCCTCTATTGGGTCGACATATATATATATATATATATATACCTTATATATATACATAATATATATATATTTAATATTATTTACATTATTTACATTTGACGGATATTTGTCCTCATCTTGTTTGTTGTTAACACAACGTTTCGGCTGATATACCCTCCAGCCTTCGTCAGGTGTCTTGGGGAAAATTCGAACCTGGGTTCTCATTCCTAACGATGTTACTATTATTATATTATTATTATTATTATTACTATTATTAATCAGGTCGCTGCCGTGAACCGAACTCGGAATCTTGGGGTTAGTAGCCCGCGCTCTTAACCACTACGCCATATGCCTGTGGGCAATTATGGAGTGAATTTTTTTTTTAGGGCTTATAAATCTATTATTTTTCTATCCTTCCTCAATACCGGTTCCCATATGCTATTCATATCTGCACTCGGTCTGCTTAGGAGGTTGTTGTGTCCTAGCATATGTGCTGCTTCTTTTAGTTTTCGTATTTTCCAGTGTTGTTCCCTGTCCATTATTTTAACTTCATCCCACAGGGGGAGGTGGTCTCCATTTTGCCATACATGATCAGCTATACCCGATTTATCAATATCTCCTCGTGTCACAGCTTTGCGATGTTCTTCTACCCTTATTTTGAGGGGGCGATATGTTTCGCCTTTGTATAACCTACCACAGCTGCATGGGATGGAGTACACGCAGTTTTTGGTCATATTCTCTTCTGTTGGTGGTTTTACCCGAAGGAGATATTTGCGAAGTGTTATATTGCTCTTGAATACTGCCCTGATGTCATATGGGCCGCATATCTTTTGTATCTTTTCGGAGAGGCTTTTCACATAGGGTAGACAGACTGTAGACAGTTTATTGGTTTCATCCACTCTTTTCTTCATAATTGGAGTAGATAGTATGTTCTTGGGGTAGTTGTTTCTTAATAGAT
This sequence comes from Octopus bimaculoides, assembly GCF_046866305.1. NCBI lineage: Eukaryota > Metazoa > Mollusca > Cephalopoda > Octopoda > Octopodidae > Octopus > Octopus bimaculoides. Next base: position 30,163,834 of record NC_142940.1, read on the forward strand.
TGTTACTGAGCTTGATCATTTCTTCGTGGTGGGTATCACGATCGCTACTTATATTCTTTGCTCGATGTTTTAGGCACTGAGCAATTCCTCTCTTTACACTGTATGGATGGTGGGAATTGAAGTTAAGGTATCATCCAGTGAAGGTTGGCTTGCGATATACGGATGTCCTGAATCCATACTCGGTGCGTGTTATTAATACGTCCAGGAATGCCAGCTGATTGTTCTGTTCCTTTTCCATGGTGAACTCTATGGATGGATTTATTGAGTTCACATGATCTAACAGCATTTGGACATCTTGCTGGTGGGGCCAGAGAATAAGGGTGTCATCAACGTATCGCAGCCATAGGGTTGGTTTTAGTGGTGTTGATCCTAAAGCCAAATTCTCGAAGTATTCCATGTATATATTGGCTATTATCGGTGATAATGGCGAACCCATAGCTAAACCATCTTTTTGTCGATATATATCAGTGTCCATACTGAAGTAGGTAGTTTCTACACAGAAAGTCAACATTTCCATCAAGTTTGTTATTGGTATACTAGTGCGTTCTTTTAGATGGGTGTCTGTCACTAGTTTTTCTTGAATCACCGATAGTGCTTCACCAGTTGGGACTTTGGTGAATAGACTTATCACATCTAGGCTCACCATCTGGTTGGATTCAATAGGGGTATCCTTGATCAATTCTGTGAAGTGGGTGGAATTCTTCACGTGTGATGTTGACTTTCCTGCTAATGGACTGATTATATCCACCAAGAAGCGGCTCAGTGGATGACATGCTGAACCTCTACAGCTCACTATAGGTCTTAGTGGAATACCTTCCTTGTGAATCTTAGGGAGACCGTACATGTGTGGTAGTTTACTGTAGTGTTGAGTCAGTTGTCTGTACTTCATTGGTGTGAAGTGATCCTTGTTCTTGATCAAGATCTGTGACAACTTCCTCTCTGTTTTCAGAGTTAGGTCTTTCTTTACTCTACTGTAGCTACCATCACTTATAAGACTTGCCAATTTTTCGGAGTAGTTAGACTTGTTCATCACCACTGTAGCATTTCCCTTGTCCGCTGGGAGTATTATGATAGAATTGTCTCTTTGTAGCCTTTTGATAGCGAACTTTTCTTCCTTAGTGATGTTTGGTTTGGGAAGTTTCGCTTTTTCCAGTACCTGTCTCACCTTCCACCTTAGTTCATCTCCCTGAGCTTTCGGTATCTTTACGGCTATCTCTTCAATAGGGACTATTATGTCCAAGTATGGAATGCGCTTGATGGTTGTTGCAAAGTTGAGACCTTTGTTTAGTACGGCTTCTTCGGAGTCTTCCAGACGTCGGCTACTTACATTAATCACTGCTTTCACAGGTGGGTGATGAACTTCAGTCTTCATTCTCTGACCTTTGAGTTTCATAAACTTCTTAATCTGGCATGTCTTCACCGTTTCAAATTCTTTCATGTACGATTTTCCTAGATCTTGTTGGATTCTCTTTCTGTCGTCATCTCTAATTATTTTTCTAAGTAATGAAGATAGCCTTTCTTTGATTTCGTTACTTAGTTGATGTTTTTTCCAACGGTTGTAATGGATCCTCTCACGGACGAGGGCATGTCCTGCCCTTTCCGCTACTCTTCTAGCTTTATATGAATCCACTGGTGTCATTATATTTAAGCCAGGTGGTATTAGCTTTGAGTCTCTACATCTACACAGGAAAGTTAGATGGTTTGAAAGACGAGCTAGTTTTTGATGGAGTTTCTCTATATGTCTCCAATGAAGTCTATGTCGGCTCCGTACCGATTAGATAATACGTTCTATATTTAAGAGATGAGGAATTATTTACATTATTTACATTTGACGGATATTTGTCCTCATCTTGTTTGTTGTTAACACAACGTTTCGGCTGATATACCCTCCAGCCTTCGTCAGGTGTCTTGAATCGAACTCGGAATCTTGGGGTTAGTAGCCCGCGCTCTTAACCACTACGCCATATACCCATGGGCAATTATGGAGTGAATTTTTTAGGGCTTATAAATCTATTATTTTTCTATCCTTCCTCAATACCGGTTCCCATATGCTATTCATATCTGCACTCGGTCTGCTTAGGAGGTTGTGTCCTAGCACATGTGCTGCTTCTTTTAGTTTTCGTATTTTCCAGTGTTGTTCCCTGTCTATTATTTTAACTTCATCCCACAGGGGAAGGTGGTCTCCATTTTGCCATACATGATCAACTATACCCGATTTATCAATATCTCCTCGTGTCACAACTTTGCGATGTTCTTCTACCCTTATTTTGAGGGGGCGACATGTTTCGCCTTTGTATAACCTACCACAGCTGCATGGGATGGAGTACACGCAGTTTTTGGTCATATTCTCTTCTCTTGAATACTGCCCTGATGTCATATGGGCACCATCCATACAGTGTGAAGAGAGTGCCTAAAACATCGAGCAAAGAATATAAGTAGCGATCGTGATACCCTCCACGAAGAAATGATCAAGCTCAGTAACAATCTATTAAGAAACAACTACCCCCAAAATATACTTTCCACTCCAATTATGAAGAAGAGAGAGGATGAGGCCAATAAACTGTCCACAGTCTGTTTATCCTATGTGAAAGGCCTCTCCGAAAAGATACAAAAGATATGCAGCCCGTATGACATCATGACAGTATTCAAGAGCAATACAACACTTCGCAAATATCTCCTTCGGGTAAAACCACCAACAGAAGAGAATATGACCAAAAACTGCGTGTACTCCATCCCATGCAGCTGTGGTAGGTTATACAAAGGCGAAACATATCGCCCCCTCAAAATAAGGGTAGAAGAACATCGCAAAGCTGTGACACGAGGAGATGTTGATAAATCGGGTATAGCTGATCATGTATGGCAAAATGGAGACCACCTCCCCCTGTGGGATGAAGTTAAAATAATAGACAGGGAACAACACTGGAAAATACGAAAACTAAAAGAAGCAGCACATATGCTAGGACACAACAACCTCCTAAGCAGACCGAGTGCAGATATGAATAGCATATGGGAACCGGTATTGAGGAAGGATAGAAAAATAATAGATTTATAAGCCCTAAAAAAAATAATTCACTCCATAATTGCCCACGGGCATATGGCATAGTGGTTAAGAGTGTGGGCTACTAACCCCAAGATTCCGAGTTCGATTCACGGCAGCGACCTGATTAATAATAGTAATAATAATAATAATAATAATAATAGTAATATAATAATAGTAACATCGTTAGGAATGAGAACCCAGGTTCGAATTTTCCCCAAGACACCTGACGAAGGCTGGAAGGTATATCAGCCGAAACGTTGTGTTAACAACAAACAAGATGAGGACAAATATCCGTCAAATGTAAATAATGTAAATAATGTAAATAATTCCTCATCTCTTAAATATAGAACTGTATTATATATTTTATATATATATATATACACATTATATATAAATATATACATTATATATATATATACATTTTATATATATACATACATTGTATAAATATATATATACACTGTATATATATATACAATGTGTGTATATATATATATATGTATATATATATATACATTGTATATATATACAATGTGTATATATATACATTATATATATATCTCCACTCACCATTGTCCATAAGCACCCACTAACTATTCCTGCTACTAATTCCTTCCACTACGTCACACACACACACACACACACAAACACACATACACACTAACAGATAAACCACCAAACCATGCACACACACACACACACACATACATACGCACACGCATGTTCTGTTATCACACACACACTCGCAGACTCTCGCGCACGCACAGATATTCACCTCCCTTTTTCACTCTCCTGTCTTAGAAAGAACTTTTCCCCCACCACCTCCTCTTCCGGTCCTTTCACAATGTAACCTCGTGGGCATCGGTGCCATTTTCCTCTTCCTCCGTTTTTCCATTCTCCGAACTTTCTGTCTTTCCGACGAAGGGCTCCGCCCGAAACGTCATACTCTCTCTCCTTCCTTTCCCGACCGTCCAATAACACTATCCGTATCACGTCCTCACTTTGTTGTTTTTTTTGTTATTGTTTTTTGTGTTTTTTTGAACCTATATATATATATATATATATATATATATATATATATATATATATATATATTTATATGTACATTAGGCCTCAGCCAGTCCACTTATGCGTACTTTCCTTCCTTCATTGGACACTAAACTCCACTTGCGAAGACCTGTTGAGGCAAGTGAAATCGAAATCGAGTTAAATTCGACGACTGGCACCCGTGCCAACGTCGTCTCCTTCATTTATTAATCTTACGTATAACATCAGTTATGTTAGAGGAATATGATAATGTAATGGAATAGGGGTTCAAATCTTTCTATACACGAGAAGGTGCCTTGCTAAAGTAGTAAAAAACAATTTTGATAGTCTACTTTCAATATTGAGGGTGAAGGGTGGATGAAACCAGATTACATCCTATTGTCTAACATTCTTGAAAACCCTGGGAGAGGTCCTGGATTAGGATTTTGGGTGATGAGTCTGGGCAGAGGCCAGGTCTTGTGATCAGGGTTGTTAGTATCCTATGTAGAAAATACAGGAATATTTCAAATGGGTATATACATGGGCACAGGCATAGCTTACCCCCACTCCTCAGTCTGGCAGGCTGTATCACACCACAAAAAAAGCACCCAATACATGTTGTAGAGTAATTAGCATTAGGAAGAGTATACAGCCAGAGAAAATATGCCAAAGAAGACATAGGCACAATGCAACTCTCAGACTTATTGGATCTTATCACAGCATCCAACACATACCAGTTAGAACATGGCTGTTAAATAATATATGTGTGTGTGTGTGTATATATATATATATATATATATATATATATATATGTGTGTGTGTGTGTGTGGGTGTATGTGTATGCACACCCACATTATGTGGTAATGTTTCAAGTAGAAAAGCAGTCAATCAACTGAGTAAAGATAATCTTATAATAAAAACCACAAATCTTGTAAATACAGCTACCCAGGGTTTCAGTTGCTTTTTGAGCAGATAACATTTAAACAAGAGATGCTGGTAAAGAAGAATACAAGAAAAAAACAAGGGAGATAACCGACACTATAATAATTCAATGTGAAGCAGATGTAAACAAGATATTAATGGTTTATGAAGTGTCCAGTGGCCTACTTTTAAATTCTGACAAGATGTATTTCTTGAAATGCAGACATATAGAAAAAAAATCTTGGTCCTCGAATTTATGTATCCATTGGAGGTTTACAAGTCTTTTAAGAGATACAAGAAAAGGTAACTTTTAGCATGTCTTTGTTCTCCTAATGTTAAGTCATATATCAATAAG